>NW_019734362.1:126676-196695 GCF_002891405.2 Cryptotermes secundus
GGCCTCTACTGGCTCAGCGGTATCTATATGCTTCCCCCATCTACCAGAGGCGTTAGACACTATTGTTGGGCGGGAAATGTCCTTAATAATTTGGCTCAGAGGCCTCCTTGAGACATGAGGTTCTTTTACGTGCCGTAAAGCTACGACACGGGACCCACGGCTTAAAGTCCCTCCCGGAGGACTTGTTCCCTGAATTTTTCCGCCCTTAAAAATTCCACGACCTCCGGGTTTGAATCCGCGTACTACGAGTCATGAGGTGGGAACGTTACCCCTAGACTACGGAGACCGCTTATTCTCTCTGTGGTTACAAGTCACAACAGTATCTATGGTAAGCCAATGTTCAGAGTTCTCAGAAACTTGAAACTTCATCTAAAATTTATAATTTAGTCACTATCACATTAAACATAGCTAAATATATATAAACCATGCACTGCTTACCAAGGACGATCCACATCACGATGGCATTGCCTCCTGTAGCAACTACAAGCATTGCAGCAAAGACTACAGTCCACACAAGTTTCTGCCACCATGCCAGATCATAAGGTCTCTGTGAGGGGAACAGGCACTCCGAAATAAAATCACGCAACACCGTTCTTTTGGCAGAAGTTTCTACCTCTGTCAAAGTAGCATCCAGTAGATCAAGCACTTGACTACGGTTCAGCATCCACACAGAGTTTACATTTGTGTCTGAATCCATCTGCAGCAACAACATGGCTGTGCAGTTGTAGAGGGTAGCGTCTTCTATAGCGTCACCCATCTTGTTCTCATACAAACATCTGTACCACGTGACAGTATCCGCTACTTGCTTCAATACGCTTGGTCTGTTTCACTCTTGAACGGGAGAAGTACAAGATTGGAAGGAGTGTACTTCAAAATGAAGTGCGGCCTGTTCATAAAAGAGAGTAATCAGAACGCAAAACATATTAGATAAACGTATACAATTTATATTTCAATAGAATCATAATACACAAAGCTGAAATTCAGCAAACGTTCTGAAACTGCTTATGGGATATATAAAAAATATGGATAGATTTATTTGGCCAAAAAATATTATGCAAAGATACCTCATATCGAATTTAAACACAAATTGATTAATGGTTTATCTTAAACACGAACGTTCAGTTATGGCCACTTATGAAGTAAGCTTTGCAATATGTCGACATAACTGTAAAACAAAATGGCCTCTTGCAGTTACACATAGGTTTGTAATGGCAATATTTCTCTGAATTCTGATAAAAGGTTTATGATAAACATGAAGGCCAAGAGTTCAAGTCAACCTACTTTTCGGAGGAATATATGGCCCCCTTTGGATCTACATATCCACTCTCTGATACTCCTCAATTGCCTATTGTTTAATTAATTGAGCACAACAGGGACAACTGTACCTTATATTGCCTCCTTATTCAGGCTCAAAAAATAAGCTACACATGTCATGAACATAAAGCAAGCAGTTTATGCTCCTCCGAAACGTTGGCTGAAAGGCGCAGTAATACACGGAGTTATATTACAGGATACAGAACTCTTAATAGTGAAAATTTCATGTATTACTTTATCCTAATTTGTTTTTTATTTCAGGAATGTGGCTACGTGTATTTTCCCAGCAATGTTTATAGAAACATTCTCACGTCGGATTATAAATGAAACTGTATAAGATTTGAGGCTTTCACGGCGGTGACTATGAAGAAAGAAGTCTTCTGGGATTTGGCACCGTGTATAAGTGGTGTTAACCGACGTTTCGGAGGAACGTATCGCCTCCATCTTCAGGGTAGAAGAAAAANATGAAACTGTTCAGCGTTGGTGCTCAGCTGAACGGATGTACAGAGAGACATAACGTCCACATAAGGAGTTCATTTTTACTTTACCTAAATCTGTATACTCACTTCTTCTTGAAATATTAACTAAGATATTCCTGGAATATTTTATTCACAATTTTATTATGGTGTTCACAAAAGCTGGCCACTGGAATCTATCGTGAAAAAAAAGCCTCCAGGAAAACATTTGAGCTCAAAGCGAAATAGCATATTTTGAAAAACCGGAGGATATCTCTGTTTCAATAGGTTTCCTAGTATTGACAGACTGTAACTATTGGGACTATGGTGGATACGAGTTACTGGATTGGAAGATGCTTTTACAAATATGTGATACGTAAAACCTTTCACAGTAACCGTATGTCTCATATATATAGCTCCCATCAATACAGCACTCTAGACTTGCTCCTCGTACTGCACAATGTGTCTTCGTAATCTAAGAGAGTATAAAATGATAATGTGTAATGTAATCAGTGTTACACTCATTAAATTTTTATTGGAATTAAAATTGTAAACTCTTCATGAGGAAAAAAATTTTAAAGTCAGTTTTGTACATGAATAAACATATTTTACGAATGATATTTACGACTGTGGCATGTCCTTCCGTAATGATATATAACGTACTATTACTAAATTGAACTTACTTACTTGCTTACTCATGGAGCTGAGCCCTTCTGGAGGAGCCACCAATTCTGCAGCTACTCAAGAATTTCCCAGCATTTTATAGAACCCGAAGGTTCATTACCGTGTTCACAAGAGCCCTTCACTGGTCCCTATCCTGAGCCAGATCTATCAAATCCATACCATCCAATACTATCTCTCTAAGATCCATTCTAATATTGTCCACCCACCTACGCTTTGGTCTTCCCAGTGGTCTCTTTCCTTTTGGCTTTCCCACCAATATCCTATACGCATTTCTCGTTACTATATTAAACACGGTTTAAAATTCAAAAGAAATGATTCTAATCAAAGTTACTAAACGTTGATGTGAACACAGCAAGTGAATCAGATTATCCGATGTCGATGTTCTACATCCTGTACATCCTGTCACGAGATGGCAATGGTAACGTGGTCAGCTTCTGCAAAAGCTTCTCCATTGCGTGTCGGGGGCTCATTCAGTGTTGTTGGAGACGGGGTGACATAGACCTCGAGCTTTATTAGTTTCCAAGAATAGAAGCGCTTGTGGTGGGAAATGGAAGGGGGGAGTCCTTCCAGCTCAGTACAACAATTAAGAATGATTTCTTGCATGTCTATCTATCTACGGCTCTACAGCCCTTTCTTGGACCTTAGTCGCTTTCTCAGTTTCTTTATCTTTTACATAGTCCGTAGGACTCCTTGAACGGGGGATCAGCCCGTCACAAGGCCCCTACCTGCACACAGAACAACACAAAAATATATAATACACAGATATCCATGCCTAGAGTGGGATTCGAACCCAAGATCCCAGTGTTGGAGCGGGCGAAGGGAGTTCATGCCTTAGACCTCGCGGTCACTGTGATAGGCATTTTGTGCATGTTACGACCTGAAAATATCGGTGATATCCATCAGCTTCACAAACAATAATTTGTACTTTTTCCTCCCGCTTTGGTACAAATCATTCCTGCAGTCCTGTCTAGATAGGTAATTCCAATCGCCATGGATTCAGCGAAATGTAAAGGGCAGTAAAGTTTCCCTCCAGCATTGCAGTAAAAACATTCAAGTTTCGGCTGCCTCGTGCATGTTGAACACTGTTCATTTTCCTTTCATTTCCTTCTCGTAACCTCATTCGTCCCGATAGATGAAACGTCGTCTCTTCACAGTTGATATTACATATACACAGTAAACTTGTCTTTGGTCGATGAGAGTGGTCGCTCTGTATAAGACATTAAATGGCTTCACCTGCTCAACGCTCTGGGAATGTGTATTCAAACCCCAAACGACGCACCAAATAATTCTGTTGGGATTATTCTTTTTGTGTTGTCGTGTGTAGATAATGGCGTTGAGACGGGCTGGAGTCCTAAGATCTGTCTATATGAATTATATTTCCAGAATTAGTTCTAAACAGGAATAGTCCCGTGACGAAGATGTACCCCAGTGTTTAACTAGCAAAGCAACTTTAAGGCGTACGGGAGAGTATATTTAATCTCGATATTAGTGAGAGAGATATTAGGAGAGTGGTTAGCCTCAAGCTCCGGACACTTTGTCTCGGTAGAGAAGCCTACTATATCCACTGCATAGGAGGCTGTGTGAGCCTTAGAGCCCTCCTGGACACTGTGGAGGAGAAACATCCCTTCCTGTGCCGGGAATCGAACCCACATTTCCCAAACGCCCACCCGTATGATAAAAATCTGAGAACAAGCTTTGGAAAATCCATTTTTATACATTTTATCTTCTACTGTTCTGCCTTTATTTGTGGATTATTGAAGGATGTTTTCAGTATCAATACTGCACGTGTACATGTACAGCGTCGGGTTCAGAGATTGCTAGAATTATATGAATTGGAAAGGGTTCAGAAGGAAGCAATCATGGCTTGATTAAGGTGCAACTTCAGAAATTACGAGGAATCATTGAGAAAACCACGACAACTCAGAATGACCAGTGTGCAGGCCGAGTCTTACGTCTGAACCAACTATTTCGGTCTATTTTCTAGAAATAAATGCCTCCCCCGTTCTTCTGAGGTAAAAGGAAACATAATAACTGTCATGTTCGCTGTGTGCAGTTCAAATCCATTGATAACGTAATTATTTTCATTGCTCTAGTTAAGTACGTGCTAGTGGGATTCTAAAGAGTAATAAATTAATTTGTAGATTGCTGCTAGAATAAAATGGAGCGTCAGTTCTTTTCTTCTAAGAAGGGACGTAACATCAGTCTTGCATTCAGCTAGAAGGCAAAATGTTATGCCGAATTACCTAGAATTTTGAGACGTTAAGACCACTCTTGTATACATTAGTATTTGGAGATGTGGCTCATTTTCGCGCACGTAATGTAGGAAGGCACAGGCCCAACACTTTCAGTGTTATCCGTCATTCTCATGTAAAAAAATGATGTACTCTTTAAAGGCTAGAATCGCTTGAAATTTTACGTTTACTCGTAATTGGAAGACGTAACACAAAGCTCTGCCGGTCACGGTAGCCGAGCGGTCTAAGGCATGCACTGTCTTTGCTCGCTCGGAAGCCGGGATCGTGGGTTCGAATCCCACTCAGGGCATCGATGTTTGTGTCTGTTTTTCTCTGTTTGTCTACAGGTAGAGGCCTTGCGACGAGCTGATCACTCACCCAAGGAGTCCTACCGAATGTGTAAGATCTAGTAAACCGAAGTGAAACGGAGAGTTACATGGAGGTAGGCCTAGGCCCAAATTGGGGCTGTAGCGCCACAGAAAATAAAACACAAAGCTCTAGGAAGTACGAATCGCCTGGTTTTCTTTGATAGACACGGACAGCATAGAAAAGATAAAAATTAAAAGGGCTATACAGACATACAGACAGACAGATGATCTCATAATATGCACTCGAAGCAGACCGTTGCCTAGCAATGATATGGATGACAATCCGACATACAAACAGCAAGGCAATCTCATAATCCACCTAAGCAAAATTATATACATGTACCCAGATAGACAGATGGCCAGACACACAAGAATACGCAGGCGGCAATGTTATTGCATAAGCCCGCTTTTTTATTTCCAACATAAGTGAAGTAGTCTAAAAACCTAGGGTTTCCTGCAGTTTGAATATGCCTAACTGGAATCCAGAACAGGACGTACCTCTTTTGAGATTCGCAGATCTGAGAGGTGAACCGCCTCGAGGCTCACTCTGGCGGTGTACTCTATTGTGTAAGGACGTATTAGTCCCGCTCCGACGTAACTTCAAAAGACTAACAACTAACCATTGGATGCTACATTCATTAAATAGAGTTACTGCAGTCAAAATTGCAGATATATTATAAAGCTGGAAACTAACTTGAAAGTGTGAACTAATAATAATATTAAGGAGAACACCACCTCTCGTTATTACGGATGCATGTTTACAGCTTCGTTGCCTGGCGATAGGCTTCCAACAGCTCCATGCGCCCTCCCGGCGCGGACTGCTTAGAATACACAGCTTCCCTTTTATTGTTGACTCTATTCGTGTTTACAGAGCTGTTGCCTGGCAACGTGTTGATCAAATCAGATAAAATATTTATTACAGATTGCGTATATACGCTCAAGAATTATTTATGCCAAAAATTTTACTTGCCAAAATACAGCGATTCATTAGTTATCATCACGAAACCGAAATCCAACGAAAATTTTTCGTACGAAAAAGGTGTTATTTAAAAGCAGCAAAAATACTCCCGATAAAAGTTGCACATTTTTGATCGACCCGTTATCATGCAGCAATTCAGAACCGAACCGGAAGTGCTAAACACATTGCAGGGCCCCACATTTCGCCATTCCAGCATGTTGCTGCTACTGACTCTATAAAATTAAAAATATGGCTTTGCAGTGGTCTCATATGCCTAACGCTCATATGAAGAATTGTGAAGATCAGTCAAATGATTACGAAGCAGGGATGGGATGACAGAAACATATATAGAGAGCATGGTGATCTCATATCTGTCATTTTATCCTTTCTATAATGAAAAGTAAGTTAAAATGACTTGAAACACCTTTAAGAAACTTCGAATTATTACAACTAACGAAGTTCATTAACCAGATTTTGACGATCTGGGTCGCGACGCAAAGTAGCTTTATAGGTGGATACCCACGTTTCAGGGAAACATGTTGCCTCCTTCTTCAGTGTTTAAGCCTTAAGATGGAGGCAAAATTGTCAATTGTATATTTGGTGTTTGCATACAACAATATATGCCACAACCGATGAGAATACAACCTGAAAAATCTGCACTTTGGAAACCTAACAACCTTACTAATATCTCCCTATTAAATTGAAAGCTTAATGTGGCTTTCTAAAATTCAAATTGTTTTGGAATTTCTGTTATGGGCTCCTTTTTATCTTCTCCAGGAACGAAAATTTCACTGTCCCCTGGGAAGCTGCCTGTCCCCATACTTTGAGCGACTGTCCGGGGTGCTGTGTGCAATGACTTGACCTCTGCCTATGGGTTCCGCCAAGTGTCCCACAGACTTAATCGAATAGTATGCTCTACAGCGTTAATCTAAGTGGTAGGTAGGAACCAAGTTCTCAAAATACTAAACCACATGTTGACCATCTTCAGTTTGTCTTCCCGAAAAGGATTTCGGAAGTAGGCTCATTCAATGACCTCTGCCGAAGAAGCGAGCCCAATTTTAGCTTTGATTTTAATCTGTGTAGGTGGATTTTGATACGTGGTTACTGAATTCAAGTGCGGCCCGTCTTCTCACAAAAGAACAGAGAGTGGCACATCTTCAATTCCGTAAAAGGATTTGTTCGGTTTTGTCTGAATTCATTCTTGACTTGCTACCTTCTTTCGCGCCGGCCGTGCCATAGCTCAAGCTGTTAGTCGCTGGCTTCCCACCGCGGCGGCCCGGGTTCGATTCCGGGTCTGGTCAAGTGGGATTTGTGGTGGACAAAGTGGTGCCGGGGCAGGTTTTCTCCGAGTACTTCTGTTTCCCCTGCCAATGCTCATTCCACCAATTGCTCCACAATCACTCTCACCTATCATCTGGGGCTGGTACAATAGGCCAGAAGTGGCCGCAGTACAAGGAACTTAATCCCACCCCACTAGCAATAAAAAAACTCTTTCACGCTGGTATCTTGCTCGGCCTATTAGACCCTGAAGATGGAGGCAATATTTTCCTCCGAATCGTCCGTTGACTTTCATTGGACTACGCGGCGTTATGTCCCAGAAGATTGTACTGTTCGTAATCACTGCTGTGAGAACCTCAACTCAGACATTAACCCTTCAATATTCTTACTTATTCTGTAGACTATTACCCCCACTGAAATCTGTATACGCAAAAAAGTGAAGTTGCTCCCTGCATTAACTATTTTCGCTCAGTGGGGGTGGAGTCCAACTGGGTCCACTCGGCACGGCGGCCATTGATTGGCCTATTGTAGCCCGCCCTGGTTGATTATGATGATTGGAGAATTTGGTGGAATAAAGATTGGCAGGTGAAACCCGCCCCATAGCCACTTTTTCCACCACAAATCCCACTTGTCCAGATCCGGGCTCGAACCCGGGCCGCCGTGGTGCGAAGCCAGCGACTAACCGCTTGAGCTATGGCGCGGCCTTGCTTTAAATTAGTCATCACGCCAAGACCTTGCCTCCTTAACCTATGTGGTAGGTGGAAGTGGGCGCACGGCTTCACTCCGTGACGCTCTATTCAAGTAAAATGGCTCCCGGTACCCATGAGTAAATAATCAGGTGAGCAGATGTTCCAGTGTGGACAGTCTGGGTGAGTGACAAGTCTCTGCTAGGAATTGACAGTCTTTTGTTCTTGAATATTTCCGAATTAGTTATCAAAATCGGCAAAATTAATAGCCTGTTATCTATAGTTTGTATCTCATGCACGCAGATACCTTACATTATCAGAATATTTCTCCGAGACAGCACAATTAAAGAAGTCCCTGATTTATATCATGAAACCCTAGGTTCCTAGTGCAGATATACATTCCTGAAATAGCGGACACGCTAACAAACCGACTCAGACACACAGCTTTGTGATTTCATACGCCTATTTAATATCTTAAGGAAGGACGACAATGGCAAACTAAATAAATAACTGAATCCAATTTTTTATAAATATTATAATGGAAGAAGTAATAAATATATTTAAAACACAAAGACAATTTGAAGTGAGAAGAGGGTAATTTGGTTTGTTCTGCAAAGAAAATTAAATGTCTGGCATTAGTAAATGTTCACGATGTGGAGGAAGTGAGGCAGAAACAAGAATTGTAGAGGAATTAATGATGTTTATTACGATCCCCAACGAAGTCGGGTCGAGATTCTTGGGCAAATTTTAGTTATTGTGGGTGCAATTTACATTGAGTGAATTCCGGCAGGGCCGGTCACGGTAGCCGAGTGGTCGGTCTTCGCTCGTTTGCAAACCGGGATCGTGGGTTCGAATCCCACGCAAGGAATGGATCTTTAGTTTGTGTGTGTACGCTTTTCTGTGTTTGTGTACAGGTAGAGGCCTTGCGACGAGCTGATCACCCGCCCAAGGAGTCCTACCGTATGTGTAAGATCTAGAAAAACCGAAGTGAACGGAGAAGTTCATGGAGGTAGGCCTAGGCCCACTGGGGCTGTAGTGCCAAGGAAAAAAAGAATGCCGGTAGTAAACTGATATGAGTGTGCTGGCTCAGTTCCACTTGCTATCAGTAGATATCAACTCTGAAGTTCGGCTGAAGAAATGTCCTGGTTGAAATTTTTCGTGCTCTTCCTTTAAGAATAATAGAGGATTAATGCTTTTAAAACGTCATAGAATCACCTCGTTCCTTCAATACATCGGTGGACCCTGAATAATAAATTCAGTAGTTTATGCAACACCCTAAAGCAACCGGACGTAAGCCTGTAGAGAGAGCGCTTATTTTATTTACTTCGGGAACAGAAATGATTCACAGAATTTTCACCTTATTTCGCCATCTCCTCGCAAAAGTTGTGTTAAAATCTTAAAATTCAATTTTTTTTATTTTAAATTTTTTTCACGTCACTTGCCCACTACATGTTTCGACTGATATGATCATCATCAGGTACTTCGAAAATTACAGTTGAAAACTGCTGCACATCCGTCAATGAATACAATTCCCAAGTATGCCCTCGTTTATGCGCCCATGTGTTGTGTAACATGTAACTGTATTTTTATTTCACGTATGGAGTGCAAATCTTATAATGTGGTTGGTTTTCTATTGACTTGAAATGTTCGGTGATTTTTCTTATGTTTCGTGTGCAGCTGCTCTGAATGTTTTGTCAGAGTCAGGGTTACTTTACAACTGGCGGTTTACCGCCAATCAGTTCACCTTGGCGAGAAGCTCATTGAAACTAACGACCAGAAATTTTATTTTCCATCTGAACACTTGCGGTCATAATCCTGGGCAGAACTCACATCTGTCATTAGGTAACGACTGCTTTTCTTCAAAATCGAAATTCAGATGTCACCCTATCGTTTACGCTACGTCATCTGCTGACTATGTCGTTACATAAATCAGAAGGGAACAAAATCCATCAGCCACATTTAACCGTTTGCAATCAACGGTCTCTTCTCTTATGCGCGGGCGGTTCTGTCAGCAGTGAAACATCCCGCAAGAAACGAAATGCATGTGATTGATTGCTCAAATCAATTGATTACGGTTAAGGCCACACGGGTGATTTTTCTGGTTTTTTCGCGGACCTAGGGGACGAAGTGACATGATGGCCACAAGGAAAATCTGTTCACTTCCATGCGTGGTTCATTTCCCACCACAGTAAGCACACTCCACACAGACAGAAGGAAATCGTTTACACGAAGTTTGTTTATCTGTACGTTTATGTTGGAGGCAAAGAACGCAATGATTTTCAAGGCTTCATCATTTAATTTGTGGAAGATTACAAAATGGAACTTTTCATATTCTCCATGAACAACAAAGAAGAAAGTACCTTCGAAAGACTTATAGTCGTATCGACTGCCCATCATTTCATTTAACAGCACTCAGTTCTGTATCAGGTTCTCTACATGGAAGAAGACTGTCCAGACCGTCTACACGTTTGAAAGGTAAAGAAGTAAAGATATCCCTGTAATAAGCCATGGAGTCCCATAGGATTGTGAGACGTCGAGGCTCTCACGTTTTCTAAACAATCAGATCACAGATGGTGGTCAAGTTGTTAGCCTTAGGCGCCGGCCGCCCTTTACCCCAAGGAAGATTTCTATACTGATTTCTGTTAGAGGCTATGTCGACCCTAGGACCTTCCACACTATATTATCTGGCTCCTGACAGAGTTTTAAACGCAGAAAGTCAGCAGACTCCTTGAGAAACAAATACTGACACTGCCAGTTGGGAAATTTCACGTCATTCGTTCAGTGAGAAGGTGATCCAAGTGATCTCTCTACCTTCAGAATTCCCGGCCAATGTTCTCTATTTATTTTTTATCTTTANATCCAGTCCGCAAATTCACACCCTGCGTCTCTACGAACAAATTAGATAGGATCATTCCATCCTCACCTAGGTGATCCAAGTGATCTCTCTACCTTCAGAATTCCCGGCCAATGTTCTCTATTTATTTTTTATCTTTACCATGCTTCCTACATGTCCCGCCCCTTTGACATCATCATCCTAAATTTTAAAATCCTCATTATGCTACTTTCTGTAGGCCTTGTTACTTTTCGTTCTCAGGTCCCAATATTCCCTTCCGGACATTGTTTCGAAACACGATCAGTCCGCCTTCTTCCTACAGAGTGAGAGTGCAAACAAGGTTCTCAGTTTTACTGCACAAACATTTTTATTAATTAGTAATTACTGAAAACCAAGAATAGAAATATTACAAGGCACAGAAGCATGTAATTCTCTTCTTTTCCTTCTGCACGATTACCAGCCCGCTGAAAGCGATTCAATAAAATGTAAAATGTTTAATGTCAATTATTTTGGGGTATGCGGTAGAGTTGTTGGTTGAGGCGGTATGGTACAAGCCAGAAGGTCGCCGGTTCGATTCCTAATGAGGTCATTGGATTTTTCAATTGACCTAATCCTTCCAGGAGTACTGTAGCCCTGCGGTCGACTCAACCTTTAACAGAAATGAGTACCAGGAATCGTACAGGACGGCCAGCGCGTAAGGCTGAGAGCCTTAAAGCCATCTGTAAGCCGATTGTCTAGAAAATGTGGGAGCCTCGACGTCTCACAACTCTATGGGCCTTCACGGCCTGTTACGGGAATAGAGAATAACAATTATTTTACCAACTTTTGTTGATCTGTTATGAGGAATTCGTTGCGGATTCGCGTGATACAGAATTTACACTTGGTATGTATAACCTCAACCGAAGAGTCTTAGATATATAAGCGTAGATTCATCATGCTAATTTTAATCTAAATCTAACTAAGGAGCTTGAAGCTGATAAGTTGGAAATAAAGATGGAAATGACATCAGCAGTATTGCTTCACTTCCATTAATTTCGTTCAGTAACCTCACAATAGACATGAGAAATCGTAAACAAAGGTCCAGTTTCGATCTGGGGTTCTCACAGCCTTGACTGTGAAGAGTATAATCCTTTGTGTTCTAACACCGTACAGTCCGGTAGTTCGCCGAGTATTAGAGGAGTGTTATGTCTCCATCTTCAGAGTGGAAGGGTAAATCAACCCAGAACCCCGCAAAAAAGAAGACAGCACACAGATCCGCTCTGTTTGTCGCTTGATTCTTGCCGGTTCATTGCTTCATTTAATGTTCTGCCCTGAAGATGGAGGTTACATTTTTCTCCGAAACGTCAGTGTACTCCTACCAAAGTACATGCCATTAAAACGCAAGAGACGGTACCCGTCAAGAAGCAGAAAAAATTCCGGATTAAGGAGAGTTGATTTGAGAGTTTTAGTCGAGTTCCAAGATTGAAGGGTGACTGAAGAAGAAATGACAATGAAATTTCATAGTGCATTGAAGTGCTACTTTCTGTATTGAAATCCGTTGCCAGGAGACGACTAGTGAAGACTGAGAATCCTAGCGCGTGTTCAACAGTGAACTGGTAAAACGATAAAGTTGTACATGTGCTTAACTAATTAAGCACTACACCATGAAGGGGTATGGGGTGGAGGATATGGAACCACATTTTTCTTGAACTCGGTACTAACTGGAGGTGAGTGATGAGCTTCACTCCCCGACCGCTTTACCTCCGGGGAAAAGCCCCCGGTACCCATTGGCTAGGAGGTTGGGTGGACCCCAGAGCAGGTCTGGACGACGTGGAGATGAGAAATTTCTTGAACCCACTGGGACTCGAACTCCGACCCCTCGTTCGTCCAGCCCGTAGCCGGTATCTATACCGACCAGTCTATCCAGGCTCGTAACAGTGGACTGGAAATGTGTTAATCAGCGATACCGCTGTATTAATTGTAACTAAGAGAGATTGTAGCCGAAGTGCAATAAATCCAATTATCAGAACTAGAACCCATTATTTTCGTCACACGTACCCCCCTACACGTGACAATATTCATATTGAATTCCCTATGCTCTATATGCACGACTCGCAATTAAATGACTGCACAGTGGGAAGGGTACGCCGTATCTTCACTACTGGATCATATCCATGTTGCTCAACGAATTTAAATCAAATAAAACTAGGACAATTTCACCTTACTGTATATGGGTACAGTAAACAGGAACAGCCTTTATGCTCCAGATTAAGTAAACTCCATCCCCTCCACACCACCTCCGGTTCAGTACGTTCAGTACTAACATATTTATCAAGCAACTATACATTTTGATCTTTGGAACCATTACGAAAACATCCATCTTAGTGCAAAAATATTACAAACCTTGGTCATAGTTTGAAGAATGCCATCTTCTGGTATGTAACGCCGTGTAGATTGTGTGTAAATCGACATGTCGGAGGAGCGTCGGTTAACACAATATCTACACTGCGTCACATCCCAGAAGATGGCATTCTTCAGAGTCACGCCGAGGAAACCTCAATTATTAGTTAGTCGTAGTTTCCTCTCATTGAATGAAATATTTGTCGGCAAAACAAAAAATTAATTATTTTGAAAATTGCACGATTAAGTGTTAATTCTCAAAATAGTATATATTTATGCTATTACTCCGTCTGCTACATTCCCGAATTGGATTCTTGTGGTTTGATCTAAGAGTGATAAAATTCTTGACTNTTAAGTAAACTCCATCCCCTCCACACCACCTCCGGTTCAGTACGTTCAGTACTAACATATTTATCAAGCAACTATACATTTTGATCTTTGGAACCATTACGAAAACATCCATCTTAGTGCAAAAATATTACAAACCTTGGTCATAGTTTGAAGAATGCCATCTTCTGGTATGTAACGCCGTGTAGATTGTGTGTAAATCGACATGTCGGAGGAGCGTCGGTTAACACAATATCTACACTGCGTCACATCCCAGAAGATGGCATTCTTCGGAGTCACGCCGAGGAAACGTCAAATATTAGTTGGTCGTAGTTTCCTCTTATTGAATGAAATATTTCTGTCGGCAAAACAAAAAATTAATTATTTTGAAAATTGCACTGTTAAGTGTTAATTCTAAAAATAGCATACTATTACTCCGTCTGCTACATTCCCTAATTGGATTCTTGTGGTTTGATCTAAGAGTGATAAAATTCTTGACTCTCGTGCGCTACGCGAACTCTTATAAAGGATATCTGCCCTTCGCAAGAAATTTATCTTCCAAAACAAGATAGCAGAAAAGTACACACAAACACGCAGACATGAATGCTAGAAGCAGAACTGAGATAAACAATCACGCTGGGTTCTTAGAAGACCATCGGAATTATGTTGATGATATTTCAATGCAGAACAAAAGGTCTTGAGTCCCTAGTTTTAATCCTTTACGCCTACTTGCATCCCTTAAAATTAAGCAGATGGCTTATGTTCTCGCAATATGCTACCTGCATACAAGTGTGTGTGACTGTCTGTCTGTGTGTCACATATTTTAACTTCTAATCCAGTTACCTCATTTTCTTACAAACAGTGTACAAATTTTATGCCATTCAACGAGAATCAAACCTCTTACTTTCCTGCTACAGTAATAAGAACATGAAGTGTGAATGAACTTGGAGCTTTCGAGCGAAGTTACAGAAGCTTTGTACAAGGACTTCAAATGATAAACTGTAAGAGATTTTGAAAATAAAAAATGGATCCGTTCTTTGCCAGCACGTCCAGACAGGCTGCTGTGACTCTGATTCAAGGGCAAATCGGACAGGGTGCAACAGCGAACACCCATTTTAATCTAATGCTGAAGGATAAGAAATGGTGTAGCGAGGATGTCAAAGGCCTACTATGGGTTGCTGGACTATTTAATTGCGATTATATTAGACGAAGCCAAGCGATAGGCATCGCGCTCCATCTGCTATATCCAGTGGAGAGGTAGCAACTGGAAGGGCCCCAAAGACAATCTGGAGACAATGGCGTAACTTGTGTCTCTCTCCGGGAATTGAACTGCGTCATCCTGTCAGTAGCTGAGCACGTGTTCTCGCTTACAATACTAAAGTTCAGATAGTAACAAATTTGAGGTGAAAGCTATATGTGAGTAGCGCTAATTTCACTCGATAGGCTGCTAAGCTAACGGCTAATAAACACAGCGATTAACACAAGCGACACAAGCGCAGTAAGACTGCAACTTTCAGTTAGCCCAAAGTAATAGGCCATGGGTAATACATAGGATCAGGAAAAAGAAGTACAGTCACAACATTCACTGCATTATAAGGAAAATAATTTAAAATTATGACGATTATTTGGTTTTATGCGTTGTTTACATACAGTGCTAAAACTGAAATCATAATGACGAGAACGCGTCTATGTGCTTACGTTTACGCCTCGTTTCTGAAATTGCATTGCAGGTTTCAATAAAATTTGGTATTTGAATCTCTATTCAGTTCAATTTTGGTGCCTACTCTTTAAGGAATGTCAATCCTGATAGGCCTATTACTTACTTTCACAAAAACTTTCATTATACAACAGATCAGCACTTTCTGCAAAGTACAGATGTCGCAAAGTTCTAAAACTATATCAGATGTGGTGGATAGGGAAAAAATACAAGGAAGAATAATTTATGTCTCTCTGCAGAATTGTGTTCGCAGCGTGATTAGCCTTACTCTAGGTTCGTGTGTAGAACATATGAACACCAAAGTCAATCTCGTATTTAAATTAATATCAAAGAACGCATCTCCAAGATATGGAGTACACTTTTCCACTACTGTTTTATCACTTGTGAAAGCACTCACGTAAATCCTTACCTACTTCAGTAAGATATATTTTTGGGTATGTTTGTTCCTATTTATTTTCCTGTACGTCGCACATTTTGACTCGAACAATTCATGTTTCATTTTATTTCTTTTGTCAGTAGAAGTGAAACGATTTCCAGTTACTTTTGTGTAAAGGAACATTTCATTAGTTCATGTGCAACACATGGCATAGTCGAAGACTGGGATTCACGAATCGCCGGCCTTTCCGCACACCTCACAGTCGCTCCGCACACCCGACAACACCGGCAAGCGCGACGGCACTGAGTTGGCAATCTGAATGAAATGGTTGCGTAGTGTGCGGTCCTTGCCGACCTGCGCCGTTGACGGGAGTTTGCGCTCTCACACATTAGTGAGTTATTCTCAAGGACGTCGATTTCGTCAGCAACAATAAGAAAAACGACTGATCCACGAAGTGGGTTATGTTTCAAAACTGACGTCATGAACAGTAACAGGGAGAGCTTATACTCCCCGTAGACCGATCTGTGATCAATAAATTCTTAAATGCTGAGTATGAATTAAATACATCTACAATTCCACGCATCGACGTAGAGAGAGAGACAGATGACTTTCCAAAAGTTCATTTTCATTTTCAGATTGTCTCAGAAGTGTAAATGCGTAAAAATCTCGAGACTAATTTTGTTTTCACAGTCACAACAGCGTGCGCTCTCCCACAGGCCTGCGCTATGTGTGTAAAAGTAAAGTAAAGCTATCCCTGTAACAGCCCTTGAAGGCGCATAGGTTTGTGAGACGTTGAGGGTCCAACATTATCTAGAAAATCGGCTCAAAATGGCGGTAAGTTTGTCAGCCTTACGCGCTGGCAGCCCTTAATCCCACCCCCAGGAGTCTTCCTCGTACTCATTTCTGTTAGGGGCTGAATCGACCCCAGGGCCACAGTGCGGCCGGAGGGATTAGGTCAATTGAAAAAAATCCAATAACCCCATCGGGACTGGAATCGGCGACCTTCCGGCTTGTAGCATAGTGCCTCAACCAAAACCGCTACCGGGTGCTCCGCGTTACGAGTGTGGGAAAGTCAATTAATTCCTAAATAATTTAAAAAGCTTGCACTGTTTCTGTAGGATCCTACAGACTGATGATTCTCAGTAATGACTGGAACGGTATGTAAAGTAAACTAGCCTATCACAGACCTTGCCTCCTGGTACTAAGTAACAGTAGGCAAACAGTCAAAGCACGGAGATTAAAGTAAGGGACCTTTTAAGTACCGATTGTCTACAACGTTCCATAAGAATATATGTATAATTATTGTGTTTCTAGATATTATCCATTTTCTTGTTTTTATTTAAAACATAACATTTCGGAGACGGGCTCCAGAGATAGCGACTCGCTCTATCGATTGGCTTCAACTAAGTAGGTTCCGTCTGAAGGTGGAGATAGAATCCTGTCTCAGAAACGTTATGTTTTAAATAAAAATAGGACGATGGATCTTCACAAACGTATGGACCTTATTTCAGAATATGTGCCTGGCTATTCTCACAGTATTTGTTTACGTGCTGTTATCTTACGATTAGCTTTAACTACTTGGGTTGGGATGGGGGAGGGTTCATCAGTCTATAATGACTTGGAAGGAAGAAATATTCATGGCCCTGTTTCAGGTACTATTTTGACCTTCGTCTAGACCGTCTAGACAGACTCAGGAAAACAACTGAAATCCTCAGGCAGCACTGACGTTCTTCGATCAAGAACATCGAGTTAGGTCTCTACATTTTTTCTTAAGCAGCTTATGTCTTGTCTCGTGTGTAGTTTTTTTGTTTTGTGGTCACTTAATCTCACACTGAGACACCGCTGATGGGGGATGTCTATTCAACCAGGCTGGTGGAGCAATGCAATTTTTATTCTACAGAATTCACGCTGAAATTAATTTCGGTTCAGTGATGATGTACGGAACAGTACAAATTAACTGTATTTAATATCAATATTATTAAAACTTTGACATATTTTTAATATTTTAAGAAGCTTTATGCTTGTTTTATACGTTTTAAACACGTTTAGGTTGAGTATAGAACCACTTAATTTGTGCATTGAACATATAAAATTTTTATAGTCAGCGCAACAATACTTTATTTATTTATTTTATAGCGTTCACTACATGTTTCGACTTCAAATGGATCATCTTCAGGTGCTGCAAGTTTTTCATTACCGAACTGCAACGCTAACGTTCCCATTTCTATAAATGGTTCGTACAAGTTAGTTTCTATTCAGTTCACAAACTAGACAAAACTTAAGACTAGACTTTGGTTAAAATTAACAACAATATACTATGAAATAAGAATAAAAATCGTACATATGATAAAGTCGCATACATAAGAAATAGGTTAAACTTAGTTTAATAATTATGTGATCCTAAATCCACAATTTGATATTTAAAAATGAACTTTTAAAATGTTATAAGCTACTAGTATCTTTCTGTTTGTTACTGCAGCAGACCACGCATAGGCTTTGTCAGATTTCTTGTACCGCTTGCTGAATTGGCTCGCCATGTTAGTATCGTAATGTTACCGTTTCCTAGAGAAGAGAGCCCTCCTCTTTCATGATGTCGGGAGCCACTCTACAGTGGGCTTTTACGTGTATTAATAGTGATATGTTATGTTACACTTATAACAGGTGTTTGAACATTAATTCCTTTATAACCTTTCTATACTACTTACGGTTAACATTACGCGGTTCATTGCGCTGCGAGGCTCATACACAGTAAGCTATTTCGTTCAAGGTTGCTAGCTTACTGTCCCAGGATAATGGTAACGGTAGTGGGGAGGATGGGGTTTTTAGGGGGGAAGAAAATGTTAGGGGGGTGGAATGGTTGGGATATGAGTAAGGGATGAGAGGTGTGGTGGCTGGTAGAGATTTCTGGAAAGAGTTGGGTTCTGAATATTAGAATTCGATTTTGTTAAGAATTCGTATATGGGGTTATACGTGTTGGTCGAAGTTTCATTCATTTGTAATCCTTCTTTATTTATAGTAAATATATAGCAATTCTTGAATTTATCCAGCATTTGGTCCTTTTTTCCAACTTGCAATATTTTCATTGTTTTTTTTTTTTTCATAGCATCGTAGTTATGCGTCGTATCGTGTATTTGTTGGACGAATTTTGAAATTTTGCCATTTGCTTGTATGTCTCTAATACGCTCGTTACGTCTAAATTTAAATGTGGGGCCTATCTCCCGCACGATAGCTATTCTCTAAGAAAATGGTAATATCACGATACTAACATAGCGAGTCAATGCAGCGTACAGTAGAAGAAATTTGACAAAGCCTAGGCGTGGTCTATTGCAATAACAAACACGAAGCTACTAGCATCTTATAAAATTTTGAAAGATTGTCTTAAATTATGTTTAAATATCAAATTATGGATTTGGGATCATGTAATTATTAAACTAGGTTTAACCTATTTGTTATGTATGCAACTTTAACACATGTACGATTTTTATTCTTATTTTATTGTATTTATTAATCAAAGTCTACTCTAAGTTTTGTCAAGTTTGTGAATTGAATAGAAACTAACTTGTACGAACCATTTATTAAAATGGGAACGTTAGCGTTTCAGTTCGGTAATAATATGTGAGAAATTTGCACCACCTGAAGATGGATCATTTGAAGTCGAAACATGTAGTGCGTTCTATATAAATGAATAAATAATAAAGCATTGTTGCGTTGACGGTAAAAGCTATATATTTTCATTATATATACCAAACGGGATTCAATCCTTAAAAATATTTTGTGCAGATAATTATGAATAGGAACAGTGAGAGAAGCACTCTGTATTATCACTTTATTCTTAACGCACAACAAAAAGAAAGCACACTATTTGGATCCATATAGAAAGTACAATTCAAATAAACCAAATAAACTCAGACATGCGCAGTGGAATGTGAGTTATGTGATATTTATTTCTGTTGCATTTGACAGGAAGAACGAAAACAGATATGCAGGGCAACGGATATGCACGCAGCAATACTAGATATTGTTTAGAACCGTGTTTACATGCTGTCCGTGCTGAGGTCATATGACGAGGACGCCAGCCGGACGGTACTTAGTTTCTAGCAGCGAATCTCAAGGGGCTTGGCGCCAAAACGAAGTCTCTCAAACACGTGACAATATATATAATACAGTCACCAATGCAGCTTCACAGGATTTTTTTTAATTCGCTTAGTGGGGGGGTGTAGTCCAACTTTGTCCGCTCGGCACGTCGGTCACTGATTGGCCTATTGTACCTGCCCGGGTGATTATGTGGATGGAGAATTTGGTGGAATGAAGATTGGCAAGGGAAACCGAAGTACTCGGAGAAAAGCCGCCCCAGTGCCACTTTGTCCACCACAAATCCCACTTGACCAGACCCGGGATCGGGAAGACAGCGACTAACCGCTTGAGCTATGGCGCGGCCCTAGCTTCGCAGGTTTCTAGTAGAATCACCGCTTACTTCATCTTTTCATGTAAATTCATTGATATACATCAGCCATAGAGAGCCATCATCGCAACTGATGATTCGTCTAGATTTTTATACCGTATTATTATATAATCTTGAGCGTTGTTACGTCCGAAAAGTTTGTTATTTAAATAATTTTTATGCACGTTTAGAATATATATATATAATTTTGAATTTTTTAAAGACATGCAATGATGTATTATTGTGTTTCTTGAAATTCTTCTTTCCTGTGATCTGTGTTTGTTGTTGCTAAAGTATTTCGCTGATATATGCATTTAGTGGATACCGTTTCTTTACTTGTATTCGGGTCGCCAGAGAGAGAGTGTGGAGAGGGTGTGGGTGTGGGTGTGGGTGTGGGTGCGGGTGCCGTTTCGGGTGCGTGTATGTGTTGGTTGAATATGAACCTGCCGTGGCAGTCGGTCTGTTGCATGAGATACGAGGAAGCTATGTGCTGTAATAACGTCTCAAGTATTGAGTTGTCTTAATGTCAAAGTGTTAATGTAGGCTCCGTTCGCATGTAGGTGGGCTTGCTAATTAAATAAATGTGGCATTTCTCTTATCTGTTTAAATATGTCCATTTCTTTCCTGCCCTTACAATGTCCGTGTTGTCGATAAAGGTGCCGTATTTATGCCCCGCATTAAATATGTGGTTTGAATATCCAGAATTGTTTGTTATGTATTATGGCTCGTATGTGTTATCAGTATAAAAGTGACGTCTTAATATGTTTATATACAGAGTGTCCCAGGAGGAATGTGCCAAACTTCGGGAGGGAGTTCCTTATGTTAAAGTATGCCGATATAACCCAAAACACCTATGTCCAAAGTTGAACGGTTACGGAGATAATGGCCAGAGAAAAGTGAAACTTTCACCGCTGTTACACACTTGTTGATTACAAAATACATATTAAAACTGGCAGGAATATGTGGATTCTGTAATGTTAATAATGTACGTAACATCAAACTAACTTGTGAGTGACATGAAGCCATAAAATTGAAGTACAAATACTCGCTCGCCATGTCATAATTGTCCTTAGTTTTCTAAGCACTATACATGACACATGACTGGCAAGCGCTGACGTAACATGGCTGACTGCGCATAGACTACATAACTGTACTAAAGGTACATTCACGGAAAATTTCTATTGCAATTTCATTTCCATTATCTCATGTTTATTATTATGGGACCACGTATGCACATTTCGTAAATTATTTACACCGTCCAGGGTAAAAGACGCCTCATCACTGAATAAAATGACGCTTAACAGTTCGGGATGAGCTTCTATCCAGTGGTACAAATCCATACGCTGTGCATAGCCGCCTGGTTCCAGATGTTGTACCCTTTGATCATGGTAAGGATACAACTTTTCATCATGTAAAGTTCGCCACACCTGCATACGTGATACGCCGATGCGAGAGGCCATTCTACGAGTGGACAGACGCGGACTTCTCTGAACCATCTCAAGAACGTTCTCTCGTGTGTTTATCATTCGTACATCCTCCCTTTCAGAGTGCACAGAAACACTCGGAAGAGAACCAGTATCACGCAATGTCTGGTGAATTCGCGTAAATACACTTCGACATGGAATCCTTCGATCGGGAAAACGCCTTTGGTATTCTTCAACAGCAGCACGTGCATTGCCACCGCAAAAGCCACACACAAAATGCATATCACAATATCCCACGTGTGAAAAAACAAAAGGCATTTCAGCAACTCCGCACAACTAATTACCAACCATTCACGACGCGGCCGCAACGTACTCTGCACGTAGCACATGAGCTTACGGCTAGTGTGAATTACCACACTCAAGGACAAACATAGATAAGACGTCTCAGCTGACAGGTATAGTGCGTGAACCCTCCAGAAGACCACACTTTTCTCGGGCCATTATCTCCGTAAACGTTCAACTTTGGATATAGGTGTTTTGGATTATATCGGCATACTTTAACATAAGGAACCCCCCCCCCCCCGAAGTTTGGCACATTACCCCTGGGACACTCTGTATATATACATAGATAAATTTATCAAAAAGGGGAACGATGCATAAAATAAAATATTATGAAAATGGTTTCCTTTCCTTCCAAAATTTGTTAAAGTGGAACCAGGACACTGGGCCTTGTAATTTATATTTTGCAGTACTCATGCATCCTGTTTTGTATCTGTTTAATCTTGGAGTAAAAATTGTAAGATTATTTCTACTTTATAGAATAAATTTCGCAGAAAAATATTCACACAAAATTTATATCATGACGTTTTCTTGGTTGTTTTGCAAAAGTATGTTTTCACTGCATTTAATTCTTAATTCACTGGATACAATTTCAGGAGCCAACTTCTTACTTCAAATTTAGTTGTTTCTTCTGTTCACGCAAGCGTTAGCTTCATCATGGCGATCAGCGCAATGAAAGGCACAAGCTCTCTTATGTTTGGTTTATTTACGAACTGCGTCTGACACAAAATTCTCGTGCCTCGAGATTTATGGTGCAGGTTTCGTGACTAAAATTGCTTTCGTGCCCGTTATTTACTGGCATGAAACAGGCTCGTCTCACAGTTGGCACCGCACCCTATGTAAATGTCGCCGCTTTTACGATTTCAGCTGCTGAAACAGAGTTCCGATTTGTCTTTTATCATGGATTTAATGGAAGTCTGCTAAAAACTGATCCATGAAACATGAATTACGGTTTCATTGGCAGATCACGATTTTCATTCTCATTTTGTACGTTAAAGATACGTCTTTACATTGTGCTTCTAAACAACATGCATCAAATTGTAAAATGCTTGAAATATTTGTATGGCATACTTTTTGACGTTGCCAGTATCTATACTATGTAGCTTCGATTTGTTAGAAGTGGCTAGGGACTAAATATACGCCAAATTTATTTGAAGGGATTAAGCGAATTCACGAAATATCTGGTATCCCGGCCAAGAGTCGAACCAAGTATCTCCCAAATAAAAGTCTAAAACTTTATCACCAGATCGACCTACTCGGTTGTTTCAGAAATACCACATAATTTAAACAAAGACAATATATTTCAATTGATAAGTACGCTTACGTGACGGGATTAACCTATTATGCTATAGCATAAAAAGGAGGAAGTGTAAAACAGGTTTTCCTAAGTTATTATTTCATCAATTTACTCTTCATAAAGCAGATATAAAAGACGTACGAAGTCTGATACTTAAAGTGCTTGCGGCTTTTCTTCACTTGTCCAGTTCGTGTTAATTACTCATATATCCGTGTATGGTGAAGTTCTTTGTGAAATATTGTGCTGTTTTATTGAGTTTAGAATTTAAATTATTACATACTTTTTTCAAATTCGGAAATTTTCTAGGATTTACCCTCTACTATTTCTTCCTTCTGAAACAGTTTATATATAATTAAAGAAACGTAATATTTCAACTGAATATTTTAACGGAATCATAAGGTCCCGCATTAACACACTTCTTGACACAGTGCGGACAGAGAGGAAAATTTAGAAGAATTAATGCATTTTCAACATACAAATTAACTCTGTAATCACATTACACAATACAATTAGAATGGTATTGCTTAAGATTATGATTTCGGACACGCTATTTTTACGGGTTTTCACTCTTTTTATTATTTTAGGATGGGGTTATAAACCGGAACACTTTCGTGCGTGTGTTTATTTTCTTTTACGCTCTTAGCTTCCCTTGTTACATTAGTGGGTCTTTTTTACTTTTGTAGTACTTCGTTTTCTACTAGTTTCCTGTTGGTGGATGGTGTTTTCTTATTTTTGTAAAATGTCACTAGGTGCCCCTTACAACAGAAATTTCTCTGTCGTCACCTATTGTGACCTTCACGATGATGCTTACTTAAAATAGATACTTGCCACCTGCAGTTTAAATTGTCTGCATATTAGATACTAAGATTATTTATAAAATGGCGAGGCGAAGTTTCCTTTGTTGTTCATTTTAGGAAGCCATCAGTATATAGACCATATATTTCTTCGATAATAATGTGAGTAATGATTTTGAAAGGATTTGGAATTAAAATGTCATCGCTTAATAGAGGTACTAGATCGGCATTTGCCTTGAGACATCTAGCAAAACCTCAGTCCATATGTTTCATGTCCTTGATGAGATATGAAGCGGGCCCTTTTCAAGAGCGCTGCAGCAACACGCTGCGTCAGCAGCGAAGTAGGTAGCAAATACTACCATAAAAAGCAATGAAACTTCGAAACGGTGGGTATAGCAATTGAACGAAATATGCTAATTGAGACAATTTTAACATATAATTCACTTTCTCCCGGAATGTAGCATGTCCTAGAAGAAAACAGCAGGATTACTTCATAGTCGGTAAAGCAGGAGGCATCTTTCCCTGTTTATTACAAATGCGACAAATGTCGTGTTGACATTTGCTGTAACAAAGTCTCCCTGGGGAGTTTCATGAATAGCTGCAGTAAGATTTTCGCAAGAAATCATCCATAAGTATGAGACCGTTGCGTGTGAACCATACAAACTCGTGTAGAAAGTAAAACCGTCTCCATTTTCTCATCATGCCATTGCTTAACCTTGACTATAAGTCCAATGTATTTCGGGTAAAATATGACCAATGTAATTTAATTGGCCAGTTAGAAAATTGAGCACATCCGAAGTTCATGCGCTGATATACCACGCTTCAAACTATTATATTCGGCTAAAACAGGAAAAAAAAAATCTGCCGAGAAGTTACGTTCAAAGAAGCATCTAATGGTCTTTCCAGTTCTTTGATTCTCTTTCATTTCAAATACAATATAAATGTTTTCTTCCATGTCGCGTATTGCTAACATTAGCTTTATTCTCACAATACAGAGGATTATTTTATAAAAATATGTTGCAATACCCACACAACTGGCGCTAAATATTTATGAAATATTCTATGGAAAATTATTATGTGCGTGTTAACTTACATGATCATAACGAACATGAGGATAAAGCGTTATATTATTATTATTATTATTATTATTATTATTATTATCATCATCGTCGTTTCCATTATTTTTATTATAGTCTTCATATACCTTCTAAATTTATTAGATAGTTTTTCATTTGTACTCTAAGCAAGATTCATTCTGTACGCGAAGGACGCCAAAGTTTTCGGCGATACCAATTATTCATGTTATGAATATAAACACTGTTTCCCTAGAGGACACATTTGTCTTGTAATTTGTGTGTTATGGCCCAAATTTGAGATTGAAGAGGGTATGGTATTACCCAAATGTTAGAGACTTGCGAAAAACGTTTCGCAGTTATTGCCGTAAAATGTAAACACCAGGACTGGCAATTAGGTTAAGAATGTGGATACTCAGCAAGTCTCTGTGTACTCACAAAGCCAGAAGCTTGCCTCACTCGGTCACTAGAATGATCATAAAAGACTGCTTACACAGCAATAAGACGCAAGGGGTCCGCCCACAACCACCCATGAGAGCCAATGAGGAGGTGATTTGAGGATTGAGGACACTGAGGGGGAGTCACCTACCCTCTGTCGTCAACGCCGAATCAGCGAAATAAAACCATAAATTAGGGAATTTCGGGGGTTTTGGAACACGTTCTATCACAGAATATTCGGTTGTCAGCCGACGGCTCTCTTCAACATGGGAATTACCAGCGGAGGTAGTGGGCCGGCATCTTGTACTTCACGTAAGTTTATTTACGCATAATAGCCATGCTGATTGATAATATCGTTGTTTAATAGTATTGGTGATAACAGTGTTGTTGAGATAGTTTCAATGTGCAAATTCCAGTGTACCCAGTGAGCCCTTAGGGTAGGATACCAGCATCTTGTAAAAGCCTAGGATATTAGTCAGGCAATCAGTGATTTATAGTATATATATATCAAGGTTAGGGTTAGTGTGTTGTAGTAAAGATAGTATGCGGGATTCGATACGTATAACCAAGGATAGATTGGGTTAAGATGTATAGATAGTGTACTTATATGTCGGTGTCAAGGTTACACATAGGGTGTAGTGGTAACTATAGTATGTGGGAATTTAATATAGATATTTAAGGGTAGATCACGTTTCGAGGGAACTTTATGAAAGATAGTAGAATTGTATATAAGACGTAGTAAGAAATGTACAACTAAAAGATTGATGATAACGAGGAGGGCTTGCTTGTCCTCAGTAGATTATGTCAGAGAGAGAGAGAGAGAGAGGCTCGAGGCCTCCATCCCCGAAGGGGAAGAACTTGGAGGAGTCTATCGTATAGTAAAGACTCTATGCCGACCTGACGGTATGTCGGCCTTGTTAATAATGTAAATAATGTAAATCTTGTATATATAATAATGTAAATAGACAGCTAGAATAGATAGGATAGGATGTACCGGGGTTGTGATTCATATCCATAACCAACCTTCCACATCCGATCCCGAGCAATCCTGACCGAGCGAGGGCTGAACTGACACAGGCAGCAGTAGCAGCCGAAGACAAAGAAAGACAAACAGGGATAGGCACCTGCCACACAGGCAGAGTTGAGTAGCCTAGATACAAACGCCCCTTAAGATATAATGATAAAGTGTATTAATAAAGTATTAAGTCGTTACCTGTAAACTACGGGAGNGAGGAGTGGTCAAGGAGCAAGGACTACCTGCCAGGGAGTAGTCCCCACAATCGAAAGGACAGAAAATAGATGGTGGCAGCTTTTACCGAGAAGGAAACCCCGAACAGGAGAATCCTAGCTAAGGGTGAGCTAGGATGATTGTGATAACTCCTTACAGCATAAGCTGAGGTGGCAAGGAGGGGTACCTGCACCACACCCCCGACGGCACGACGTTACCAGTGGTACCAGTTTACGACATAACCAGTGGAGGCAAGGAGGGATAACTCCACGCCCCCCTACTTGCAGCGTTACGGTGGTAGCAGAGGAGGCTGACTCCACGCCCCCCTGCCCGACGGCATTACAGCGGTGGCAGGGAGGGATACCTTCACGCCCCCCCTGCGCCACCAGGGCATTACATTGTGATTTTCATTTTGTTTGTTTTGTTTCTTCAATTTGTTACATTATTTATTTTTAAGTGTTCGCCTTTAACAGACCACTGCAAGCATTCTAACAAATGAACTGAACTGAGTTACGATAGGAATATTAAACTATCTTGCGATACATTTATAAAAATAGCAGAATTAATGTGACGTAAGGTAATACTTAATAACCGTAATATTGGTTTTCACTATAATATTCCTTCCATAAAAGAACAGAGAACTTGATTTTAGATTAAATACTAACTGCATGAATTTGTTTTAGGCCTTCAGCAAGTTTTTTTTTCAGTTATATTTATCAGGAAGGCAGAGTTTCAATTTGTTTTAATATTATTGTATCATACTCAAATGTTGAAAGTGGGTCTAGAAACGCTATCGATTTTATAGTCATTTGTAGTTTATTTGTAGTATATTATATATTCTATGTAAAAATATATTTAATAAATTTTATTTCTGTGAATAAAAATCATATTTCTGTTTTCATGTTCTTACATAGTCAAACACATTATTAGCCATCTTCGATTGTACTGCGGCTACAATTTTGATTTCAAACACTTCCTTTACAAAAGTGGTAAAGAGGGGATAATTACGAACTGTCACCCTCTGTCTCATGCAGCGAGTTATTAATTATTTATCGCCAATTTTCAGATACCTTAAATAACCAAGGAAAGCCACAGAATATTTGAGGGTTTTGCAGGTATATCTGTTACTGTTATCTCGGTAAGGGCATTTGTTATTTCCAACATTGTTACTCTTAATATCTCAGAACATTACTGCATATTTCGGCCTATATCGCCACTGACCAGTTGCGTGTGTCAATTACAAGTGGATTATGGGTTCAATATGAATAATACCGATGCTGGTACCGCAATGCCTTACCGTCTACCTAATCGATTTTGGCACTGTAAGGGAAATATAACAATAAGTCATTGTGTACACAAAATTGTTCTGCAGGTTCAGTGTGTGCGGTGAAGCCATGGACGCCTCTATAGTTCCGTTGCTTGTGCGGAATCCGACCTCTGAAAAAATGTGAAATTGTTATTGTATTGCATGCTCTTATCGCTGGATCTTCTACTGTCGTTTTCGTAATCCGAATCGTTGCCGTTGAACGTTACCGCCATGGGATTCACGCTTTGTTTTCTCATAGTGTTTCCCGCTATGGCGTCTTGCAGAGCACCGGCTGACAGTGGATTGATACTGGCCCTCCGCTCAAATCCGGTCGCTACTGTGACATTTACACTGGCTTGTATTCCGCTTCCCATCTCAGGGGTAAAGCCGCCATTTTGTACACCATTCCTTGCATATGGGCTGAATTCGGGGTTCTCTTCGATGCCAATCAAGTCTGAATCCCCACTGCTTTGGCTGAAAATATATAGTAAAGGTATATGAATCACCGGAAAAGGGACCAGAAATTGGTCCTCTGGGTTGTGACCACGGTTATTCTCTGTGGATAAATCATATCTGAGGATTACATCGTCATCGTTGTCATCATCATCATCAGCAGCATCATGCAAGCCCGTTGTTATGTCTTGTCTACAATTTTTCTCCTTGCTTGTCAGTTCTTCCCAAAGTCGCTTATGGTGTACTGACGTCATGCGTAACAACACGATACGCGGCTTGTGGGAACAACGGAAAACAAGGGGCACACTGAGTATAAGAGTAAACAAACAAAACATAACACTAGTAACATCAAGAAACAAAATCAGTATGTGAGTTCTTACACATTTCAGATTGCAGACAAAACACAACAACGGGATTGCATATGGAAAAGGTGAGCCGCTGCAATGGAAACAACCGAAGAAGGATATATTGCTTAGGTAAGTGGACGATACTCTTATGAGGTGGATTTAGGAGTTTTATATAATTAAAAATGGAGTGAGCTGTAGCATGTAAGATTTAAACGCACAAGAGTTGAGTGCCACTGTAACATTTTAATTACGAAATTTTCAGTTACCTGCGTGTGGAATGGACAATACTCAGTGCAGCGTAGCAGTTTTGGCATAATGTAACACCTGAGGATGGCCGTTTGGTGCCGAAACATATTAATAGCGAAAGCAAATATGAATGAAGGAAAAATAGTTGCATTATTGACGGAAAAATGTATGTAAACAAGCTTGAATGTAGTAATGGAACAGACTGCTTAAATACAAGATTGTTTTTCCTACTGTTCATATAATTTGTGTAAACTAAAATTTGTGAAAATTATGTGTGAGTGGAACATATTATTTTTATCCAAATTATACCAAGTCACCATATCAAATTACTTAATAAATCTCATAATTACACTTTTTAAGTTTGTCCGTGATACGGTATTATAAAAAACTAGAGAACCCAACGTTCCGGAAACTCTTTCCTTCCTCAGGTAAGGACAAGGCACCTACTCTGTTTGTTTCCTTAAGAGAAAGCTAACTTCAATCACTGGACAGCACATGCCACTGAGTCATAGTCAGAGTTACTTTGCGACTGGCGGTTTATCGACAATCAGTTCGTCTTGGCTACAAGCCCCTTTAGACCCATGACCAGAATTTCTATTTTCCAACCGAACACTTGCAGTTAGTCCTTCCTCTATGACGAGAGGTTGGGTCTGCCGTTTACATTTGCTGTTGGGCCTCGTCAGCGCAGTCATTCTCACGTCCAAGTCACGCGGGACTCATGACGCTATTTGCTGTCTCAGATTCGAGACTCCCTTAACCTGGAGGGCCAGGTCTCTCCTAGTCAAAGTCAAAATTACTTTACGACTGGAAATTTACCACCAATCAGTTCGTCTTGGCGTCAAGCCCCTTGAGACCCACTACCAGAGATTTTTTCGACTGAACCCTTGAGGTAATTATTTATATGTAATGTGCCGGTTAAAGACAGCCTGGGCCTAAGGACACCGGGTGTATACAGTATCCCATGCGAGTGCGGGAAGGTCTATATTGGGCAGACAGGCCGCTCCGTGGACATGAGGTTGAAGGAGCATCAGCGGCACATCCGTCTCGAACAACCGGACAAGTCGGCCGTAGCTGAACACAGCATCGATCTGGGACACCGAATTCAGCTTCAGAATACCTCCATCCTCGCCACCAAGACCCGCTATATGGATCGCATTATTAGGGAGGCTATTGAGATTCAACTGCATCCAGGAAATATGAACAGAGAGGGGGGGTTTTGTCTCAGCAAGTCTTGGAAACCTCTCATCTGTTCTCTTAAAAAACCCCCACCGGGATATGACGCCAGATCCAGGCCACACAGGCCATGACCAACCAACATAACAACCCCAACCCCTCAGCTCACGGCTGATGCCCAGTCTTCAACTTGCCATTCTCTCCCCTACACAAAAACCTTGCTTGTCCCAGCTCCCTTCCCCTACCCCTCCCACACTACTGCTTTCACTTGTATACTTGCCCTTCCCCCTTCTCCCTCACTGCTCTCACATAGCTGGGTATTTTTCCAGTCTGCTTTTCCGGTTCTCACGGTCTCTTTGCTTGCAGATTTCTTATATATTTTTTCTTCTACCCTGAAGATGGAGGCGATACGTTCCTCCGAAACGTCGGTTAATACCACATATACACGGTGCAAAATCCCAGAAGACTGCTTTCTTTATATGTAACAACCTCTCCGACTTAAAGATGGGATTGTCTCTTATGAACATGCTTGGCCTTTCGTCAAGTGTATATTTCGTTCATATAGCGTGTTATTGAAATTCTCTTCCTTGTGCACTACACTCAAGTTCACTGTCAGTACAGGCTTTGCAAAGCAGAGCTTGCATATCTTACCTATTTTACGCCACAAGAGCAGCTTAGTCACTTGAACGCTAGTCACCCCATGTCAGTATAACTACATATATATAAATAACGGAGACCAGGCTTTGTCGAGGAGAGATAACAGAAAAATGTGCAAAAAATACCTATAAATCATGCACAGACCTAAATCTAACTTAGAAACCGAGGTGAAAATTTAATGCAACAAACCTATCCAGTAAACCAAGTGAATGAAAGCCTATGCAAGGAGTAAAATGGAGAATTTGTTAAACCCTTTTGTTCCTACTGCTAGTTCAATCTGTGGAGTAAAACCTAACTCTCTGCACTAAAAACCTTATACTAACACATGAAGAATCTGTCACGTCATCCTGATCTCTGTGAGCTGCTAACCTCCTTGTAGATAAGGGGGATCCAGGTGGGAGAAATGTCCAAACTGGGTTGGCTCATAACACTGATTAAGCATTTCATGTGGGCCCATTCCTTGTATTTCATCTTCTTTTTATTACTTTCAATTTCCAAAATCCTAGCTCCATCCCAGCCTACCCAGCAACACTCTTCATAGGAATGTTGGGCTAATTTTTATTTTTCTATTTATTTTTGTGTTCACGTAACCGCATGGCTAGAGGTGTGCCTGTTTCGCCAGTGTAGCTTCTGCCACATTCACAGGGAATTCTATATATGCACTGTGCCGTCTGTTGCGAATCCCTTTCCCACTTGGTTTTCATGAGTGAACTCCTAAGAGTGTGTTTGCTTTTGAAGATCGTCTTAATGTTGTACGTTTGAACTAATCCTTCCAGCCGCATAATGCCCCTGGGGTTCACTCAGTCTCTAACAGAAATGTGTACCAGGAATTAAATAAGTAATTTTCCTGGGGAGTAAAGCGCGGCCGGCGTGTAAGGCTGACAACCTTACCGCCATCTTTCAGCCGATTGTCTAGATAATGTGGGACCCTCAATGTCTCACAACCTTCACGGCCTGGTACTGGGATAGCTTTACTTTTGCCCTACACATATGGGCTACACACAGAGCCCAGGGGCTTCTGCTCTTTACTCAGATGACAGCTACCCTTGGAATTAATGACCGAGTCAATAAAACCTTGGGGATAACCGCTGAGCTGGAGATCACGTCTCAGACTACTATCTCATTAAACAAATCTTGTCGTTCTTGGCATACGAGTATGGCGGAACCTCAATTGTGAAGGCTCTGAATTAAACCTCTTTTCGCATGTGGGGAATGATTAGATTTGAAGTTAATTTTCGGCCAGCGTGAGAGGATTTTCTCTAAACTTTGGTGGCCAGTGTCCTCTCTTTCCTGGTGACCAGATCGCCCACAAAGGGATTGCACTGTCTCACTCTTTGTATAGGGAGAACGGGCACGAAGACCTTAAACTCTGTTGAGGAAATTCTGTAATCAAACTAGGAAGTGAGGCCAGACCACCAATGTATCATCATAATATTGGAGCCACGGCAATGGTTTGTGTTGTGCCGAATTAATAAGTAATTTCTCTAAATGTTTCGTGAAGATATTAAGGATGTATGATAAAGAGTACTCCACAACTATGCCATATATCTTTTGGAAGAACTTATCATCTACCTCAATATACTCGTATGTGGTTCTCAAACAAACTACCAATAGTATAACAATATCTTCCACCTTCAAGTCAGACCGTTCCCAGGATTCCCTGCGCCTGAAGACGGAAACAGATACAGTTTCCTAAACGTTGTGTTCTCTACTTTTCCATAATACCGGACCCAGTAATTCTGAGTGTTATAGACCATCGTTAGAACAGTTTAAAATCTGCTTCTACCTAATACATAGAAATTACTTCCATGTGTCATTCTTAAACGGAACGGAGAATAAAAGATGCAATTTTGAGAAATTTTTACTATAATTAATATGATCAGCGTATCGTCTTCATTTTATTGAAGAAAGTGAAAATTGTTTAGGCTTTCTAACTTATGACGGGGCTGTGGGCGGTAAGAAGTTCAATTTATAAGCCTATACGGTCTTAATATACTAAAACTAATTTTTACAAAATGTATGTGGATAAAAAATTACGGTAATATTTCAATTTGGGTTATATTTTCGACTATGGTGACTAAAATTACTTGTTTAATTTTATTGTTCTGAATAAAAATTAACAGATCCCTCTCGTAGATAAACAAACTGTTTAACATGCATCCGCACTGGGTTCCAGAGGTTCCTACTGCATTGCTCTGATTCCAGTGCATCTAGCCGTTTCATAAACGTCCCTGATACGCACGCAATAACGTGACACCTCAACGCTGATCATTTGGAAGGATGTCACTTATTGGTTCCCTTGTAAGAAACGGCTGTAACACGCGCCGCCAGCCTATCTGAAGTCTTCAGTGACTGGAAGAAGAATTTTCTTAAAACGTGTTAGTTTATAAACGAAGAATTGTACGAATCGTTCAGCCTCGTATTACACCTCCTGAAAATATTTTAAATTCTACAGAACTAGACAATGCTTCCTAAACATATATCAGCATTATAAGTTTTAAGATCCTGCTGTTAAGTTGCTGTACACTAAGGATCCGTAATATGTAAATACATTCACGTACCACTAAAATATTCTCTCCACATTCAATTGATAAATGCTGTTTTTCCAAATCAGTAAATTACGCATTTAAGTTCCAGTACGGATTAGCAGTAGGCTTAGTTGTGCAGTTTTTTATTAGAAGCCTGATGAAAGGTTTTATTTATTTATTTATATATTATTTTACCCTTTATAAATTAATTTCTTCTAAATGAAATATAGAAATTTAGTCCGTACCTCACAGGAAACAGCTTGCTTCTCCACTACAAAGCCCAGCCGTTAGTGATGTTTAGGGAAATATTCACTGTTTATTGTGAGAACCACGAGGAACACATAAATACACTGTGTGGGCGAAATGCAAACTTTTAGTATGTTAAAGTAGAACAACTGATCTCTGAATGGTTCTATACGATTTCAGCTTCTGGGACTACATAGCGTCGAATGATAGGATGATTTAATCAAAACCTTACTCAATTGAAAATGAAGCGGACAGAAGCGATCAGCCTAACTGAGATGCAGTCCTTAAATCTGAACGGAAATGCTGAAAAAGCCGACCGAGGTCCGAAACTAGAACCTCACGAAGAAAACCAGAATCACCACTGCTTTAATACTGAAGGTGGTGAATGACATTAGCAAAACTGAAACGATAGGCAGGAGGAGCTAGGGATGACCTTATAACCTCATGTGAACAAAGAAATGTGAATAAAGTACGATTATTCCAAAACCAGACGAGGGCTGAATTCAAGTTTCAAAAATACGGTTCTCCCTTCACAGTCATCAGTTACATCTAAGATACAACCACCCAGATCTCTACAATTGAAAATACTTTAAATTTGCATGATATAAATAGTGACATAAATAGAGTTCCGATCTCAGAGTAACAATCATTCTGGTTACGCACAACATAGGATCACTTACGACGATATATGTAGGTTACTTTGACATGGAATCCATGGGACTCATAATTTTCGCATAAGACTAAGATGTAATGTGTGGACCTTAAAGAGATAGGATGGGATGATGTGGGAATGAACCTTCGGGTTCCATAAAATTTGGGGAAGTTCTTGAGTAGCTGCACAACTGATGACTTCTCAAGAAATCTCACCTCCATGAGGTTAGACAGATAGTCAGAAAGACAGATAGACAGACGGATGGACGGTCTGATGACTGGATGGATGGACGGACAGCCAGACAGACACACACGTTTAGATAGACAGATAGATAGACAGAGCACAGTGCTTGCCAATATATGTAACATGTCTGCTGCTGTGTGTTCGTGAGCCGCCTGATTCCAATCCAGACTCTCTCTTTTGTTACTTACTTAAAGGGTTGCCTCATCTGACCCTTATGGACGCCTGATAAAATGTCCTTTCTACACATCATTAAATAACCTGTAAATTAAAATAATAATGGAATTTTATCGGGGCACGCGGTAGCATAGTTGGTTGAGGCACTATGCTACTAGCCGGAAGGTCGCGAGATCGAGTCCCGATGAGGTCATTAGACTATTTTCAATTAACCTAATACTTCGAGCCGCACTATGGCCCTGTGGTCGACTCAGCCTCTAACAGAAATGAGTACCAGGAAGATTCCTGGGGGTGGGATTAAGGGCTGCCAGCGCGTAAGGCTGACAATCTTACCGCCATCTATGAGCCGACTGTCTAGAAAATGTTGAGGACTCAATCTCTCACAACCGTACGGGCACCCGCGGCCTGGTACAGGGATAGCTTTACTTTTTTTTTTGGAATTTTATAAAAAAATAATCAGTGATCCAATGAAAACCAAAAGATGCTCGGAAATCGCCTTGTTGGAAGCGAGAACCTTCAGAAGGAAAGTGATGTGCGTTACAGATTCATTAAACATGCTCGGTTAGAGAATTCCTCACCTCATGACGTCGAAGTCGGGAGCAGTAGCTTCCTCGTTGCCCCACACGGGATTGGAGCCCTCTACTGCATGTTGGTTTGTGTTCGGCACTGCCAAGCCAATTCGATTGAGGCCCGAGTCTTGAGATCCGAACTTCGTCGTGGACAGCGCTTCCAGGCGACGGTTCAAGCTGCAACGAAATGTAGACGAGCGTTTGCATCCGTATTCTGTGCCAGATTCCGTAACGTAGCCAGGGCATTTTTAATAAAATAGGGGCCCTTAATTAAGTGTAATATAGCCCCCCATCCGACTCTTTACCTTCTTAGAAAAGAAAATATCTTAAAAAATTCATACAAGTAAATATTAATTTATATTACTAAAATCTAAACTAAAATGAGAAGATTAAAAGCATTTTCTATCAAAGTGCGTATGGAAACCCTAAATATAATATACCAAGACAAGCCTACTAAATAAAAAAAAAACCCCCGTGGCTTCTATTAGTCCATAACAAGTATATTGTCATGTGTAGGGGGTTTGCGCATGACTTATAAGACGGGTTTTGGATTGAATTATTGGCTATATTGTGCCTTACACATTCAAAACTCGGGACTACAGGCAATACAGCACTATCTCTATTCTTCACACTTTCCAGCCCATTGTTGCACACGCACAAAATTTCTGTCTTCACTAATCGTATCCTGGAAACGGATTCATAACAATCCCACTGTCACTTTAAATCAGACACGGAGCCTTCTTTTCACATCCTAACTCCTTTCTTGCCACTATTCTGCAACTGCCAATTCGGAAGACTCGACTCAATTCAATTCCAAGCTCATATCCCGACCCACTGGGGTCCCGAAATTCGACTGTTTACTACTTGACTACTTATTCTGATCTGCCGAAAACTTCCTTATAATCACATTGCACGGACCCCACGGAAAATAGAGCTATTCAAAACAAGCTGAGAGGAATGCTGACATGAGGAGTCTGTTTAGTGCACAATAGCGTCCGTCCGCACACTGCTCGCTCCACGCAGTTGTTGCAGTCCTTCAAGTGGGAAGTATTGACCTATCCACGACGCAGTCCCGACCTTGCACCAAGCGACCATCACTTGTTTACTAAATTAGAGTGAAGTCTGGCTGAAAGACTTTTTCGAACGATGATGAGGTTCAAGACGCGGTGATGACATGGCTAAGAGAGCAGGTGGGAGATTTGTACGACGCTGGAATAAAAAAAACTCGTTTCCAGGCTCACTAAGTGCACTGTGATCCATGGTGGCCATGTTGAAAAGTAAATAAAGTTGTGCTGTAAAAGTGCTGAAAGTGGAAAAAAAGATTTACAAATGTTTTTTGGACTTTGTATCTCTGCTTTCCAAATAACCTTCGTAGTTTCTGTACATTTATCTTTTATTACTATGGTTCGGCTTATTCTGAAATAGCACAGAATTGAACACAAGGGAAATGGAAACTTGCAGACTGTCGTACTAGTGGACCAGGAGTTACATTCCTCTGGATCAACCCACACCAACTCTCCAATATTCCATTTTTCCGTTACCCTCATATTCGGAACATTTTCCTCCTGCCCCCCCCCCCACTTTGCACTTCGGTGTTTCCATTGCGACTGCGCTGAGAAGCTCAAACTCTTTGTTGTACGATGTTCAGAGCAACAACAGTGTAGATTCAGTTGGGACGGCTGATCGAGCAAAGCTTTCTTGAGTCCTACAGGTGAATGGTGAGTTCCCAATCTTGTTCGGGTGGTGAGCTGTGATTGTGACACTCGGCCTAATGTACTGCGTTCATCTTACCTCCAGGGTACGACTAGCTTCCTGTCCTTCGGCGTCACTTCACGTACTTGGTTTTGAGTTTCATTATTTTTGTGGTCTGTATTGGTCCTCTCCACGCCCCTTGCTGACTGTTTAACCGCAACAAAACGACACCAAGTATCCATATTTACACAGGGGCTCACTGCATGCATTATGGGCCCCATCTGTATGTGATTTTTATTTTGTTGAACACATACGTACTGAGTTCCACTGAAATTGTGTTTAAAGTTGCATGTGTTTTTTCTTCCGTCGAAGAGATTTCAAAGGGCCATTAGACAAGATAGGGAGTTGGATAGTTGGAGCAGGTGACTGTATATTCTTCTTGCCCTTCCACACTCCCTCCCTCGTCAACTAGAAACGTCTAAGTTAAAGTGATGTTAACCGAACACAGAAGCCGTGAACTCTTCCAAACTAAGTACAAATGCATTCACAATGAATTACAGATCTGCATAACTTTGTCAGCGTGTAGCAACATTGCGTATTCGTAAAGTGTCCTGAATTAAATATTATTTTTAAAGAAAATATGCCCTTTTAGTAAGACAGATCATACTTAAAATTTGAAATAAAAGTTACGGGTTCAAGTCTTTTTGCTAAAAATAAACAGAAACAGAACTTGGCTTTTCGACACTCCTTGCATACAAGCACATGTACATGTTGGAAAGCGACAGCTTGCACTCTTCATCAAATATAATTATCGAGTCAAGGAGGATGAGACGGACAGGGTATGTAGCAGGAATGAAGAAGAAGACGAATGCATATAGGATTTTGGTGAAAGCCAGAAGAAAAGAGACCACTAGTAAGACAACGACTAAGTGGGTGTATAATATTAAATTGGATCAAAGAAACTGGGATGGGGTGGCATGGACTGGATTGATTTCGCTCAGGGTTAAGACCAGTGGAGGGCTCATATGAACACGGTATTGAACTCTCGGCTACCATAAACTCTCTGGTATTTCTTTAGTAGCTTAAGAACTATCGCCTTCGCAAGTAGTGCTCAGTTCCTTGGAGTTAATTACTTAATATTTCTACGTGGTGGACAGTAATTGAACCCCAAAATAATTTCTAATACCCACTGCAACGGGATGCTAGAACACTTCTAGTGGATTTTAAGACTTACCTTCTGGTTCTGATAAAGAACGCTGCAAACAGAATGACAACTAGCGACCCCAGAACCACTGACACTACAATTAGAACCGTCTGCAGGACACCTTCCATATTAGCAACGGTTTCAGTCACTGGGTCGTCGATCGATTCCAACACCAGCTTCTCGTCCATCAGGGCGTCCCGCAGAGCGATATATGTTTGTTTGTCCGTAAGTTTCCTAAATAAGAGAATAAATTACTGACATTTTTGTATTCTCTGTGGGGGGCGTCGCTTCAGCTGGCTCTTTGGAAGCATCTACCCTTCAATCAAAGCTTTTATTTAACCGAGTTGTAGATTTATGGAAATAATTTCAACACATTATAGTAACAAATATTTTGTTCGCATCTTCGTGAGCCAAAACATAAAATTAAGGCATAACAGAAATCATATCCCAGTTTATTTTGTCTGGTTATTTCATCTCAAATTAAAAAAACAACTGGTTGAGGTAAATATTCATGTGAAATTTTTGTGCTGTAAATCTTATGACTAACATAATTTCTTGTAATAATCAGATTTATGAATAACACAAAACATGGAGTTTATTAATACCTACCGCTTTACATTCTAAAGGTTTTATATATGGAGAATACTTAACATAATAACAATGAAGAATAATTCCAGCCTTTCGTTGTATTAATACTCTCAAGTGCATTAGCAACTATAGACGGGGTTTGGACTAGTCAACAGCTTTATTGACCACATACAGGTCATAACTACACATAACTATAGCACTATTTCTATTTTCCACACTACAAATCACTCCACACTCAAGTCTTCCCTGTCTACTTTCACTAGACTTTATTTGGTAACAGCTCTACGCAATGGTAATTCCTCTACAGTGTCTTCAGTAGACGTTTTCTAGTACCGAATCTCAGCAGTGGAGATTCTTCAGTTTCCGTTGTCCGCTGGTTAACACTCCACAGCTGAGCCCTCAATAGGATTGCACTCACTCACTGAACTGAACTCGGTAGGTCGAGTCATATAGCCTCGGAGCGGAACCACAGAAAACACTACTTGCAGTACCCCTTCTACTGATGCGTGAAGTCACCGCGTACTTGCTTACAAAATCGCTTCACTGTAACGGCCGTGTCACATCTCGTTTCGTGATAATTGCTGTATTGTTATGTATGGGCATTACCAAACAACGTCTGTTTATATGGCTCCAGAGTTCTTGCTTTGAGCCAATACGTCACAATATATTTCTTCCTGAAACCTAATCGAAAGAACCGCTGGAATTCATTTATTTATTTTATTGTTTGAGGAAAAAGAAACAAACAATTTTTGATATGTGAAATAAAACTGATTCAGTCGATAACTGATAATCCAAGAAATAATTCGTTAACATTTAAATTTACGATCTAATAATTACTTGGAAATATACCAGTAAAGTCTTAAATAAGTAACATTATCAAAGGAATGAGTTTCAGCTTATTTCAGAGAGAAATCCTGTATACATTTTCAGTCGCTTATATTATTGTTCTTAATGAATTTTTATGCTCTTAAAATTATATTTTAATTTTCCTTATATGTTTCAGTAAGAAAAATCAATAGCAATAGAGCGCATGAATTTTAAGGAACAAGCCAGAAAAAAATGTGCGCTCCAATTTGGATGCAACCTGTCGACATACTGCGGATGATCACAAATGCACCTTGGTATGTGACTAATAAGACCCTACATGACGATCTCAATGTACCATTCATCAAAGAAGTCATCCAAGAGAAAAGCATAAAACATCATGATAAACTAGGACACCATAATAATACATTACTGCAGCCCCTACTGGAACAACAACAACAACGAAGAAGGTTAACGAAATTATGGCCAGCAGATCTACTTGATGGTTGAAGAGGATCTCTCATTGAAGGAACCCTCATCACGGTACAATAATAACAGGAGAGCGGTGTTTAAATTAGCAAATTAGCTTAAAGAATGTATTTAATTCTAATTGCTAATAAATATATATGTAAAAAACCTGTCGACTATACTTTTAAATCAATTTCATGTTAAATATTAGTGGCAACGAACTAATTTGACAGAACCCCTTGAATATTAAGTGCCGGTGGCTGTCTTGCAAATTTCTGGATTAGGTCCAGAACATTACAAATAATACCAAACATAAATTCATTGCTGATATTCTCTTTGCATAAGGACACTCAGTCACGTGAAGACGTGACCGCGCTGCTTGAGCAGTACAGATAATTTGTACAACTGATGCATATTTCCCAAGATAGCCATTCCACAATCTGAGTTTAGTGCCATATATTAGCACGAGGGAGAGTCAGTAAATAGGTCACAAATGGATATAAACCGTAAAACACGTGATATTCAAATATGGGGGGGGGAAACTTTCATTTCTCAGCATATCTTCCATCAGCGAATGTTTGCCACCCAGATGTGAAAGCTTTACACGAAAAACACTTCCCACAATAAACAGCAAATTTTTCTTTATGGATATCTTTTGAAATGAGTCATTTAGCCGACAAAAGGAGCACAACAGAACGCTACTCTTCGGCAATACACCACTCTCAAGTACGGTCACCATTTTGACTACTGAGACCAGGCTTTGAACATGCGCATGCGCATGAGAGTCTAATATTTAGACTTTTTATTTTGAAAAAAATAAATGTGTAAACAAAAATGGCATAGGCAGTGTTCATCCGACTCTCTGTAGCATATTCTTACAAACATCTTATTCTGTCCTGGCTATTTGGGCTTCTACAGCTCCATTGAACAACCTTAATTGGTTGATTCCCGTTGAATTTTGTTGTAATTTTGGCCGTGAAGCTCAACGGCTTTCCACAGATGTCTTACCATCGCCTTAGCGTCCCGGGGTTTATCACTAAGTTCATTATCGTCACCAATAGGCTCTTGAAGTCGTCCCCCATCTGAATGGACCACAACTCGTGTACAGGTTTCTCTAACACTGTCCGGTCTTCCGAACTGTTCCTTTTCTCTATATTTCTTGGACTTGGTTAAGATATTTCAGTGCTGCTGTTACCCTTGGTCATCTTCCTCCGCCTTCGTCCAGAGTTCCACCCGATCGGCTGGCTCGGGGCTTTATTGCTTTCACTTGTTTCTATGCTATCCCACTCCTTCACTTTCCTGGCATTTCAAGAGGAGGGAAGCTCCTCATATTAGGTTCAACGTATCCCCCGAAGATTTTAGCACCTGAAGAGAATGCAGGCTTCCACCGCCAGGGTTGTGACCATTTTTCAACAATTTTCCGTGCTTCCAAAAATGCAGCATTTCTATGAGCAGTGGTTTGGTTGCATTAGTTCTGTTTCTTTTTTATTACTGGAGATCGCTCGCTGTTTGCTCTATGATTACTATTAAAATTAAGGCATTTTAATACAAGAACTTCATGTTTTTCTTCTCCACATGAGAAGCATTGTTGTTCCTTCGTAAAAATATTACTTATGTGGCCAAATTTCTCACAGTTGTAACATTGTCGTACTGCTGTAACAAAACTAGAAGCTTCAATTTCCATATTGCAAAGATATGCATGAATGGCAGTTCTAAATATCTCAACATAATACCCTCTACTCTTTCCACACCCATCTTTCTCACTCGGTTACTTCGTTCATCTTTGACTCTCACCTTAAGTCTGACTGCGTCAACGACCAGGAAAAGTATAGGGTGTTTGTTATGATTATCTGAGTTGACTTGTTGCGTCAAACTTTCTAATTAATATCCTTGGTACATCGTTAAAGACTCCCCTTTTCACAGCCATATATCTCGGAATGTACGTAGTCAGCCCTTCATTTTGGATGATAAGGCTGTCCAAAATTTTATTTGCTTCCATTTTCTCTGAGGTCAGTTCCTAAACAAACCGAGAATATTATCCAGTGGATTTGAAACTGATCTTGGATTTAGCCATGACATTTTTTCCCTGTTTTCTTTCCAGTAATTAGGTATCGGGCTTCTTGACTTTAAGATGGGTGTTGAATGCCCCATTTTCGTAGATTTAAAACGTAGGTCATTATTTTATCCTTCTTTCTTACTCTTGAAACCTTCTCCAAGGCCTTCCTTTCCTTTCTGGCCGGTCTGATTACATCGGTCGTCGGACTCATTCGTAACTTCATCTCCGTGGTTTTGCATTTCAGACTCTGCCTGTTGAATTAACCCTTGTTCTGTTCTCTCCTCGGCTTGTTTATGATTTTGTGACTCGTTCATATTTTGTTCTTTTTATTACTACTCCTCTTTACGCCGTCGTTTGTAGATCTCCTTTTTTATGGTTTGTCCTCAATTCCTCATCTGATGATAATTCATGTCCTGTGTCTCTCGCAAAACTCTTCTTTTGTTTGATAACTTTATTCTGTACTCGTGCATAGTCCATGTCTACCATCACCACTTCTTCCCCAACGACATCATTGATTTCTCCTTCCTCCATTGTATTTACCTCTACACCTTAGCCACTTGTCCTTCTTACACAGAATCCACGCCAGAATTTCGTGGACTCCCCGCCCTAGAATTTCTCCCCGAAACCCGCACTTTAATTACTTGTCAGTTTTATGTAGTGAAATCGTAGAGCAAATTCAGTAAGTACAAGGGAAAACAAAATATAATTATTATGTCCATTACAGGTGTTTTACTTCCATTTGTGTCCTATTTGCTGATTCTTCTCCGTAAACTGATCACATGGGTCCGTTTGTGATATTGTCACGTGTAAGGGGTGTGCGTGATTTATAGACGGGTATGGATTGGATGAATGGATTTATTGACAATTTATACACTCGTAACTACAACAAGCACAGAGTTAGCGCTGACCTACACATCTTACAAATCATTAGGACACGCTGTCTCCTCAATCTTCAATAGTCGTATCCTGGCAACGGATTTTTAAGTTTCACTGTCACCGCAACAGCCTAATTCCCTTCATGCCATTTCTTCTCAATTATTCTACCAGCTGCCAACTCCAGAGACTGCTGCAACTGCCAATTCCGGAACTCCAATTCTCATTCTAGCCAAGTCCAAGTCCAAGTCACACTGCGACTGACGATCAGTCAGTCAGTCAGTCAGTCAGTAAATCTTGGTGTCGAGCCTGTCTGGGATTCATGACCAGATATTTATTACTGTTGAACGTTACGGTTTTGTTTTTTTGTGGAGCACCATCTCTGACGAGAGGACGCGTCTGTCTTTTTTACATGCTACTGACCCTTGCCAGCGCAGTTTTCCTCGGGTCCGAGTCCCTTTGGACTCACGATCGTATTTTACTGTCTCAGATTTACGATATCCCTTTTCGTCGCCTCCTACGACTCGCAGGGTCACGGTGGAGGTATTCAACCCCGCCTCCACACGGGAGTCATTCTAGCTGCGTAAGATCCTTGTTATATGGCCTCGGGCGGCCCCCACAGAAAACACCGCTTTCTCGATTGTTAGGTGTCGATTCACTGTTGTAGAGACGTGTTTACCGCACCGTTGCGTAACCAAGAGCGCCTAGCTGACCATAGAAATCACGGCTCTTTCACTGTTGTGCTCTTTCGCTTCAGCGTGAATGTGTTTACCTAGCCGTTGCCTAGTAATGAACTATTCCGTCTTTCAGGCGTCATGTGACAATATCAATTGTTATCTCTGCTTACTTAATCAATAGGCGCTCATGACTATTTCAAAGTACTATCGACACGTCACATCAAGTTACACATATTCGCATTGCCTCCCATGAGCCATCCGTAGACTGAACAATAGACAGTTAGTTAGTTAGTTAGTTAGTTAGGGAGTTAGTTATTGGAGAGGGTGGGTTACCTCATGCACTTAGACCAGTATTGGTCCATTGTGCTTCCCTCTACGATATTCTAGCAGGCTTTATATCCTACCGATATTGTTGCGTACCATCAGTCTCGACCGAACCAGCGAGTTCGGCCTCTACTGGCTTGGCGGTATCTATAATGCTTCCCCCATCTATCAGCTGCGTGAGAGACTAATGTTGGGCGGTAAAATGTCCTTGAATTTGGCTCAGTGACCTCCTTTGGAGATATGAGGTTCTTTTACGTGCCGTAAAGCTACGACACGGGACACACGGCTTAAAGTCCCTCCCGGAGGACTTGTTCCCTGAATTTTTCCGCCCTTAAAAATTCCACGACCTCCGCCGGGTTTGAACCCGCGTACCACGACAATAGACAGTTAATTATAATACAAAATTTTTTACTAGCCTTATTATTTCGTTCTTGTTAATCGGTTGTTGAATTTCTTCATCTACGAAATATGATGTTACATCCGTTTTATCACTAATTGGAAGACCTTCTGAGTCCACTGTTGGGGCTATCTTCTTGACATTTGCTTCATTCTTGAAGACATCTGTGAATATGTTGGCTATCTAGGAAGGAAATTATCATTTTTACATTAGTTACCTCGCAATAACAAGAAAAAAATTAATTCCGAGAGTAATATTCGTTTTCATAATAATTAAAATATTATTCGTAGTTTTAAGTTAATACCTCAGGAGCAAAAATTTTCATAAATTAAACGAGACAAAAGAAATGTTATAAGATCAGTTTATCTCACCTTCAATCTCACGGATTCAGTGTAGGTCGCGTTGTTCTGGAATCGCATTGTAACGTAGTGGTTGTCTTGCGATATAATATATATTTCGCATGAAGCTTCGCCTTTGTAATTTTCTGTAAAAACAGTGACACTCATAAAATTTCTTGGAGAAAACTGCAAACATTATGGGCAGCTATAATCTACGTAATTAATTCCGTTAAGTAACATCTGTAAAGAATACTGGTCGAAGTTCTATATCTTATATTTCACAAAATATACTAATTTATTCTGTATCCAAGGAGATATGTTAAACTTATCATGGGAATGTGATTTTCTATTCAGGCTTATCATTTAGACTCTAATGGATTCTGATGATAGTGTATAACACACAAAATTACTGGATTTGGGGGCTTTTCCATTGTGCGGTTTTCCAGGAAGTAGAAAACACTACGTTTCGGAAACTGGGTCTGTTTCCGTCCTCAGGCGAGGGATGGGAAAACACCTACTCAGTTGGTCTCCTCAAAAAGAGCTAATCTCAATCACTGGACAACCCCTGTCAGATGTACACAGCTATTTAATCACTTGAGACCAGGAAAATTCGGCCGGAGATTGTCTTGTTATCTCCCGCAACACTGTTGCACAGTGACTTCTAAGTAATAGTGATGATTTCAATGAAGAGAGACATTAACATGTCTGGAAAAATGCACGACTCATTCAATCATGGAAGATAAATTTAGTTAGTACTCTGAAACGCAATGCTAAAATTTATGCCAAATGCAGAATTACATCTTATAAAAGCAGCACCTTTAAGTGCTAATTCAGAAGTCATAGCACAGCCGAAGGTAACTTTGAAACTAGTACCAAGAGAAGAGAAGAGGCACAAATTCTGATAACCTTACCACATAGCTGGAGCATAAGAGAAATAGAGATTGTGGAGCATCACATCACATGGTTAGAATGACAGAAGTATTGTGAATTCTAAGAGAATAATAGATAAATTTTTTCCCGTACTTAACTAGTTAAACACTAGGCCATGGAGACGTATGGCGGAGTGGATGTATAAATCCAGGTTTTCTTGACCGTGGCACTAGTTGGAGGTGAGTAGTCAGCTTCAGGCCCCGGCCGATTTACCCCCAGGGAAAAGAACCTGACACTCTTTGGATAGGATGCTGAATGGACACCATAGTCTGTTTAGACGATGCGGAGAAGGGACCAGGACTCGCAAGTTCGAATCCCTACGAGATCATAGGATTTTTTCAATTTACCTAATCCTTCCGGCCGCACTATTGCCCTGGGGTCGACTCAGACTCTGACAAAAATGAGTACCAGGACTCTTCCTGCAGGTAAGAGGCGGCGGGCGCATAAGGCTGACAATCTTACCGCCATCTGTGAGCTGATTGTCTAGAAGATGTGGCAGCCTCGACGTCGTGCAAACTTATGGGCCTTTAAGGCCTATTAACAATTATAGTTCTGCCTTTCTTTTTCTCTTATGATGATAGATTTTATACGTGTATATACACTGTATTGGCACAAACCTTTGTCTGAAACTTCAACGTTGAACTTGAAGAGGCCTTTCAGAGAACTGTCTTGAACATCAAAATTCAGTACCAACGTGTCTCCCTTTATACTGAAAGGAGTTTTATCTTTCAGGTAATCAAGCGAGCTGTCGGTGACATCCATCGTACTCTCAACGATAGTGTATGTATGGCTATCATCTAAATCATCATCAGTTACCTGCAAAGAGAAGTAAATTAGCACTCTACTTATCAGCTGTAACCTACCAAAGTTCTAAAAGTTACTATTTCGTAAACTGTATCTGCAATTCCAGTTAGCTTTATCCTAGTTCCAGTAAATTTCAAGCTGTATGATAAAGCTCAGGTATGGGATAACTCCTTACTCAACAAAGATGACTGGTCGGATCGAATCGGGTCAAATCCGCTCGAATCCAGTTTAGCTGATTTAGGTCGAATTGAAGTTGGCAGGGATCAGAGTCGACTAAGTCGGATTTGGTTGTTTTAGGTCTAGCCGAACCGAACCGGATTCAGTTTATTGTAGATATGGGTCCAGTTTGGGTGTGGTTAGGTTTAGGTTTCATTCGTTGCATCGGATCGGGTTCTTTTGGTCTCGTTCGGGCCTGGGGTGGGCGCGGGGGTGAACATAATTCGGTTATTTTGTGCGTGTAGTTCCATTGAGGACGATGACGTCATAGTTAGATGGCTTAAAGCCGTTGGTATTAGTTTGTACGCGATTTTCCTGGACTGGTTTATGTTTAGAATGGGTCGGGTTAGAAACAAATTTGATTGGACTGGGCTCCATTCAGTTATTTTGTGTTTTGTGGACGCATATGTTATTATGACATATACTAAATGGCAGAGTGGAGGGTGGGACGGATCTGAACTTGGGATAATTGGGTTAGAAGTGATCGTGGCCTCAATTTAAGATTATATTTACTCATTAACCTTTGAAATATTGAGGAAATTATACAGAAATCTGGTCATATTATTGTCTTTTGGGTGATGCCGTATAGTCTGGCAGAAAATTATTATTGTTTCTGAGGAATTTTCTGCGTCCACCTTCATGTTGATAATATGGAGACAGTAGGTAATTCCGAAATGTCTGCCTACCAGACTACAAGAAGATAGCAAGGACATATCACTGCGAGAAATCTAATCTCTCAGATTAGTCAAGTTATCAGGTGAGTTGACATAAACTTTAACAGGAAAGGGTTTATCTCCCCAAAACAAATTTGAACCATACTGGTAGACTTCATTTCTTATAATATTATATTTCAGCATCCTGTTACACTCACACAATATATATGGATAAATACCGTCTTAAGTGCAACAAATTTTATTGTAGTTTTTACTTCTTTTCCTCCACCACACTACATGTTTCGGCCCTAAATGGCCATCATCAGGTGTGTATCACTCACGTAGCTGTTACACTGCTTGTTAAAATTTAAAATTACCAGTCTTTCTAATTGTATAAAATCTTTGTTAATTTAATTTTGTTAATTTAAAAATCAAATCGACGCGTGTAGATTAACAAAGATTTTATACAATTAGAAAGACTGGTAATTTTAAATTTTAACAAGCAGTGTAACAGCTACGTGAGTGATACACACCTGATGATGGCCATTTAGGGCCGAAACATGTAGTGTGGTGGAGGAAAAGAAGTAAAAACTACAATAAAATTTGTTGCACTTAAGACGGTATTTATCCATATATATTGTGTGAGTGTAACAGGATGCTGAAATATAATATTATAAGAAATGAAGTCTACCAGTATGGTTCAAATTTGTTTTGGGGAGATAAACCCTTTCCTGTTAAANCCAAATGCACCATATACGCAGACTGACTTTCCAAGTCTGGTCCATTCTAACATACGATACATGGTGGTATAGTTTCTTCCTAATAAGTTCCAGAAGCGGATAGGAAATTTCAAGCTATTTGCCTTACATCTGTCACAATAAGCTCAGTCCTTTAAAGCACATCCCAGTTCCCCAGTACAAAATGACAGAACTACACAGTTAGTTCAAATTTGAATGCATGTATAATTTTGTTGTGGAAGGCCAACCTCACTTCTGCAATTACTATTATCTCATATAATTTATAAATATTTAGCAAAGAGGTAAAAATATACAACAGAATTACTTTACTAATTTTTTGGTATGATTTCCGAAAGTGGCTTCTTAATCTGAAATAAAAAAGTAAAAGTAAAGTAAAGCTATCCCTGTGGAGTCCCATAGGGTTGTGAGATGTTGAAGTTCCACATTTTCTAGACAATCAGCTCATAGATGGAGGCAAGGCTCTTAATCTAAAGGAATAGCATAAATTTAAAGCAATTAGAAACTAATACTAACACAAATATTTGAAACCTCAACACTTTCCATATATATTTCATAAGGAGAATATTAAGAAGTGAGATAATTTTTATTACACATAAATCACGTATTATTGATGTGACATTGGTATGGATATGTTACAAGAGATGATCATGATCGAATTCTGTCTCGTATTCCGCAGGTGTCGGCTTCAAATATTGTCCAGGAGACCAGGGGGTTTCCCTGGGCTTCTCCAGCCCCTGCAGCTTTGCCGCGATATTGTATTAGTTAGGTAAATGATTCCACAACCTTTCAAGCGCAAGTTTCATTAGTAAACTCTATACAACTTTAGCACATGAAAGGAAGATAAGGTATTATACCGTCCTGGATATTTATTTCGAATCAGAGGAAAAGAGAAAGCGCAGAAGTATATATTTATGATGGACTTCCGGAAATATCTAATAGATGGAACGATAAACTAAAAAGTATGTCGTTGAATGAAATTTTGGTCTTAAAACTTCAATGAAATGACTGGAGGACGTCTCCCATTGACCATTTTGAAACTGCAAATATTGTAGCCTTCAGATTTAATCATAATGCATATCCAGACTATGACTGGGATTACCTCATGACCACCGTGAAGATAGTTGGTAGGCTGATGAACATTTACAGACGTGTCTACAGATGGCTTCAAAATATAACGCACTTGTGATACCGACATGGCTTACAGTTTCTTTGTGACTTTACGGATGGAAACTTCAATGGAAATTTGATACTCACACTGAAAATTGTAACAATATCGTTCACTTTATCTCCAGTATTAATGCCAGCTGCATAGAATGGCTTCGTGAAGGCTGGTTGCGTGTCAATTACATCAGTGACCTGGAAAAGGGAATTTAAAGAAACAGTCGTTAGAACATAGTCTGTGGCGCCTAACTATCTAAGTCTGGTCCTTCATAACATGGCGGTATATGGCGGTTTATTTCTCTAGCAAAATACTTTCCTGACGGATATAAAATTTCAAGCCATTCGCACTTTCAAATTTGATACAGTGGCCTTTATTTCTTGGACACATACATCACAGTTGCTTATCAATAGCAGAGCTATCGATTTGGTTCAGGGGCGAATGATACTTTCACAGAAACTTAGCAATAAGAATATTATACAATAAAACAATTCTGGTTATATACAAATCACTTAATTGTGTCATACTGATGAAGTCAGAGAGGTAGCAAGTAAGAGTCCTGCTTCCTATTTTGGTGTTCTCGGGTTCGAGTCTCGGCCCGGAGACCAGCTGCAATGACTGAGGTGTCTGGATGAATGAGCACTTTGAAGGGTCCTATGTCACATTCGCCGTGTTTGTAAGCCGAATGTTGGCTTTCGTTTCGGGCCCGAGATTGTTTCGCAAGTGATTTTCTTATTCTTGTCCTCTGGGATCCCCTTCCTCTGGACGAGGACATGCCCCCCCCCTCTTTCTAAGTCGATCCCGTCTTCCTCTTCGATTTCCTCCCAAATCTTTGTCCTCTTCCAGCCAGCCTTCTTTGGTGGGTATTACCTTTGCTTTTATTTTCAAGTTCTCTTTTGTATGTTTTTGGCTTACTCTCTTCTGGATGCCGGTACGGGTCTAGTTTGTTGTGTTCTACTAATTTCTCCAGCTATTCTATTCTCCCGATGTCCTCTAAAACTGTATTTCCACTCACCACTTCTAAGGGCTTCAGAATGTTCCTTAATAATCTTTAGAGTGGTGTAGTTATTTGCAGTTACAACGTGTTATAATTATAGTAATCCTTAGAATGTTATAATTATTTGTCGTTACGACTTGGGAGTAACCAATAAAATTATTCATCAATCCAAACCCCATCTACAAGTCACTAAAACACGTGACAATACATTTACTATCTGCCCTACGAATCAAAAAATAAAAGAGTCCATGTATCTTAATAAATTGACAGGCAAAGGGATGCATGGACCATGTCCTGTTCACGGCGTGGGCACACATAATTTTGTAACCCCCTCCCCCAAACCCAAGTCAGTTCTAAAGACAGCCAGTCTCCTACGCTTCGCGTATGGGTTCTTTCCCCGAAAGCGCCCATACACGTACTAGTCTGGCTCGGCGAGCTTGATTCGGGAGCCGGGCTCGGGTTAATTTCACGACACACGCAAGAACTGACTCCCAACATTGCGACCCACATACGGACGAATTTGGCTCATTGGAACCTGAGCCGAGTCGGACTCGCGAGCCAGACTCGTACGTGTATGGGCCTCTTTAAGGGAAGGAGGCCAGAGAGTGAATTGTCTAGTTTCGGTGTCTGGAATTGTGGAATTTCTCAGCCGCCCACCTCGTCTACCCCTTCATCGTGTGATGTTTGGTACTGATCGAGTTCCTGTGTGCCTCAGCAAGGAGTCAAATATAATTACATAACTCGCCTAGTTTTCTCTTACCCGTACAGAAATATTTATAAGTAACAAGTGGAAAGACGTTCTGTATGGGTGTGAAACTTGGTCTCTGATATTAAGGGAGGAACATAGACTGAGGGTGTTTGAGAACAGGGTGTTGAGAAGAATATTTGGACCAAAGAGAGATGAAGTGACAGGAGGTTGGAGAAAACTGCATAATGAGGAGCTTCATAAATTGTAATCTTCTCCAAGGATAATTAGAGTGATCAAGTCAAGGAGGATGAGGTGGGCAGGTCATGTAGCAGGAATGTGGGAGACAAGGAATGCGTATATGATATTGGTGAGAAAGCCAGAAAGAAAGAGACCACAGGGAATACCAAGGCGTAGGTGGGTGGACAATATTAGAATGGATCTTAGAGAGATAGGATGGGATGGTATGGATTGGATATATCTGGCTCAGGATAGGGACCAGTGGAGGGTTCTTGTGAACACGGTGATGAACCTTCGGGTTCCATAAAATGCTGGGAAATTCTTGAGTAGCTACAGAATTGGCGGCTCCTCAAGAAGGGTTCAGCTCCATAAGTAAGTAAGTAATTAACAAGTGGAAAGACTTCTAAATTATATATATGTGAAAGTGCGTACATTTCTTGTCTGGCGTCATGATTTTCATTTCGAAGTGTCAAGATAAGTTTCAGTGTCCTGGAGAAATAAGTTCTGATAAAATTTTGGCTTTAAAAATTACCTACTTTCAATAACCAAACATACAAGTAAATAAAGGGCCTATTCTCAAGATGTAATTTTTTGTGTTACGTTACGCCTTCCACCCTTTAGCAACATGTTCTTTCCCACAACTTCAAAATCGAAAACTGTGAATGCGTGGTCAGCAATCCTACTTCATTATTTAGACTTCCTGTGTCAAATTTTCTACCCAGAGGCTGAAAGTTTTAATATCCTTAAACGAGGACACAACGACTTTCGGATCCTTCGTAAGTCAACATCATCATCATCCTCGCAATCGCATGCACTTACACAAACATAACCTCAAAATATACAGTATTTTACTTGGAAATAATTAGGACGAAGTTGGTGTTATACTAAACATCTGAGTATACACCATCAGAAGCACAATAGACCACTGTAGGTCGCGGTGCAAGGGCCGAGAAGGCCTATCCCTCATACATACACTATCAAATACAAAAGAATTTACTATATAAATGAATTTAATTACATACTTACATGTACGGTGACCTTTAGTTGGCTTTTTTGTTGCAGCTGACCCTGCGGTCCATCCGGGAAGTTAGTGACAACAACAGTGAGTGTGTAGACCTCCACAGCTTCTCGGTCCAGCTGCTTATTCAGTGAGAGAACTCCAGTGGTACTCTCCAGACTGAAATAATTATCGTCATTTCCAGCTGAAACAAATTATAACGAAAACCTGATGACTAACGCTACTGAAATGAAACGCCTTAAATTCATTAAATTGGAAACTCAACTGACGTAATAGTTCAGTTTAAAATGATCAGGTGCATGCCAGTATTTCTCGTAGTGCTTCTGTTACGAATTAAATTTATTCAAGGGGAAGACACAACGCCAGCATAGGCAAATGACTTGTGAGAAGTCGCTGTTTTTACTTAGTATCAGACGTGTTTGGGACGCGCTCCTCGGAATTCTGGATATAAAGTAACATATCGTGTCTAGGCAAAGATTTGGTAAATGCATTCCTGCGGCAACGGATAAGCAGACAACAATCTGATAACTTCCGTCGCTATGCAACGGGCTGTAAACACACCTTTGCTGCAATAGAGGAAGCGGTGTTTTCTGTCTGTCCGCCTCGAGGCTATATAACGAGGATCTTACGCAGCTGGAATTAGAATTGGGTCGAGTTGTGGAGATGGCAGTCATAGCTTATTGAATAGAAATGGCAAGAGAGGAATTAGACTATGCGAGGAAGACTTCATATGTGCTGCAGTTATTGTAAGACTCGTATAACGACTATGTGGCCATCCGTTGCCAGGATACGACTACTGAAGACTAAGAACCCTAATTCGTGTGTAACGGTGAACTGGAAAGTGTGTAGAATAGAGATAGCGCTGTATTGCCTGTAGTCCCGAAATCTGTGAATATATAAGGTGCAATATATCCAATCATCCAATCCGAAACTCCGTATATAGTCACTAATACACGTCATAATATACTTTAAGAACCCCATAACTACATGTCTTCGAGAAAGGCCATTTGCAGCAAATTCATAGTTCATTCGTCTAGAACCAAATTAATTATGCGGCATAGAAAATAACGAAACTCTGTAAATAAGTCAAATTTGTTGTAATTCATGTGCATTGCGTCTTACTTGAAAGCTACTTAAATAACGCAGCATAATTAAAGTTCACCGAATAATGTAAATTGTAATTGTTCGTGGTGGTAGATCAGTAAACCACGCCTTTCTTGTAACGACAGTGTTCAGTCGGCACGAGGATCTGGCGATCCCGTTAACCGACCGTGGACTGAGGCATCTTTGTTCCATCAGACCCGAGCATCTACCACATTTTATTATCCATTTCATTCATCAACGGTTCTACAGCCCTATGTTGGGTCCTGGCTTCTTCTTCAGTTTCGTAATCATTTCTGCGCTGTCGGTAGGACTCCTTGGACGAGTTATCAGCCTGTACCAAAGCGCTGCGTACACACAGGACAACACACACACATATTCATGTCGTAATTGGGAGTCGAACTCACGATCCCAGCGTTAGAACAAGCGAAAAAATTCACGTCTTAGACTACACGGACACTGTGATCGGCTTTAATTATCCATTCACTCGCTAATTTATCGGCCGGTTATCTGCTTCATGAAGTTACCCGAACTCTAGCACTCAAACCCAACTTATTTACAAACATAAACGTTACCTGAAGCCGAATAAGCTAATCAATTAAGTGCGTAACAACTTATATCTCTGACACCAAGTCCTTTGGGCAAGGAGGCTGAATAAAATTGTTTGTGAATATGAATGGATTCAAGCTGTCAGCACTCTGTTTAAGCCTTAGTGAACTGTTACTGATTCTTGTGGCATAATAAGTTAGATATAATGCAAGATATTAATTTCTGCATAACTGGATAACTCGCTCATGATGTACGAGTATGATATTGTGACGTGCATACTAATTGCTGGGCAACGACCCGCTAAACATATTCCCACAGAAGTAAACGTGCGGAAAAATAGGCCTTTCATTGCTCGTATAACGGACCAGTAAACAATAAAAGATGGTGGTTTCCGTGGAGTCCGTGCCGAAGAGGCCACAGTCAGAAGACGGACCAGTACGGCCGGAGTATAGAACAATAGAGGAATTGAACTGAGTGGCGTTTCCAGAATTGGCAGCTGCAGAAATAACAGAAAGGAACTGGACTGTGCAAAGAAGACGTCGCGTGTGATTTGAAGTGACAGTGAGACTGTGATAAATCCGTTGCTGGGATACGACTAGTGAAGGCTGAGAAGCTAGTGCATGTGCAACTGTAAACTGGAAAGTGTGTAGAATAGCGTTAGCGCTTCATTCTCTGTAGTTCCAAGTTGTGCGAATAAGGTGTCAATAAATCCAAACATCCAATCCAAAACTCGTCTTAAAAGTCACCCATACGCGTGTCAATATATTGGAAGAACAACTTACGTAGTATTTGTCGAGGTGCATGTGGACCTTCTGAGAAGTTTTTGTTATATTGCTTCCCTTTCTCTATGCATGTGAACGTTGTGGGACGTCATATTCGTCTGTCCATATGTTTAATCTCCAAATAACTTAAAGAGATTTACGTGTTGAATTCTTCACGAATTTCAACAATAAAGTTGTGAGTTTTTAGGTTCTCATAACAGTGAAAATGGCGATTTCTCTCTTTTGAAAGGTAGTGACATGTAGTCTAGTAGGTATCAACGTTTCGGAGGAGCCTACCACCTCCAACTTCAGGATATAAGTTTACATCATGGTACGCATGAAACCAGTCCTGATGTAGGCAGAGGGAGGAACACGACTGGGGCCTTATACGAACCATTAAGAGTACCTAGAACAGTGTTAGTAGTTATGTCCGTTTAAAGGGGTGTTTTCCAAGAACAATTATTCTATATACGGTGTTCTTCAACCCTAGTAGTTGAATGTGAGCCACGGAACAATCCTTCTATCTTCATCTCTCAGTACTATTTTGTCGGCGCTTTCCAACCATGAATCTGACGGCAGCCAGCTCCTTCGAGTTTCAGTAATTCTCTACCAGACCACACGGTGTTACATCCCATAAGTTTACGAGCATCTGCCTGCCATTCTTTACATTAATCGAATCGAGCATAATGTTGAATTTTAGCGTCCTCTTACACTGATTTTCACCCATGATATGTATACAGTGGCCGTCTTGTAGTGCACTCAGTTTCACTTGTTACTTCACGACATGTTTCGGCAACATAGTGCCATCATCAGGTGCCCTAAGTACGCTAATCTATTGCAATGCTTGCCTTTATATGTCTTTATAAAAGTATTTAAAAGGTGCGTATTTGTCAACTATAATAAATTTACACACACTAAAACTTGTTAAGATCATTCATCTTATGTGTCTTAATTAAAACTTGCGTGTGGTTCTTCCACTATGGGGGTCGTTTTTCTTATATTCTGTGTAAACCGTGTCTTGTGATGTGTGTTCCCTTCTTAGCTGCGAGTGTTGTTATGTTGTAACAGGTGAAATTGAATGCATTACAAGAAGGCCACTGTATACATATCATGGATGAATCGAGCATCATAACATAGCTAAAAGTAACAATTATATTGTTACAATTTAGGGATGTGACGGTAGACAGGATATTGACTAATTATTGGATTTATTGACACAACTCGGAAGTACGTGTACAAGTAGCCACATCGCTACCATTAATCTACACACTAGCACACGATGTCTTCTCAGATTTTACTAGTCGTATCCTACCAACGGACTTTAGCAATGAAGATCCTTCAGCTTCTCACCTTCAGGTCCTTCCTACCAGGCGACAATCTCGCAACTGAATTCTCGCGGTGCTCTGACTGACTAACTCCCAGGCTGGCGGGAATTTCGCACCAACCTCCTAATCCCTTCTTAGCAGACTGACTTTCGGCTCGCAGCTAACTGGATTGTCATCTCTTCTCAGCCTCCGTTGCAGAACTCAACTGAACTCCAAACTCTCATCTAACTCAATTCCGTTCAGCTGACGTGGGGTCCTCGTTGCATAGTCCCGGGGAGAACCAAAGAGAAAACATCTCCCCCAACAGTTCTTCTATTGTTGTTTACTTAGCGATAGCCCGGATATTGTTGACGTGTTTACCGACCTTTACCAAGAAATGCATGCCCCATTTCGCAATCGTAGCATATGAACGGCACTGCACTCTACAATATATTGAAAGTAATTATGTAACCGAAGCCGATATCTCATTAAGATCTGTAAATTCCATTTGAAACGTATGTCGATACGACGTAAATGTAACAAAGCACAATAAAGTAGTGCAAATTTATGCAGTTCAATCAGTAATGTCTCGAATAACTTATTCATTAGATCTTTAGGGAAGTGATCCATACCGCACGACAGTTAATATTAGTTTCGAGGTTAGGTGATGCTATGTGTTTGTGACGAAGAAGTACGGTTTGTTTATGCCTTTGATTAGTACCGCGAATACTACATTCGTAATTGAAACAAGGGAGCACAACATATAGGAAAAATTACAAAATTAAGAAAAGACCTCAGTAAACATTTCAATTCATCTAACCCATTTTCTGCCCAGACTATTGTAACGTGTACTGGGGGCATGCGTGACAAAAATAACGGGTTCCAGTTCGGATGATTGGATTTATTGGCACTTCGGTTACAAATTCTCTTAATCAACTAACTTATGACGTTATTGATATTCTACACACTTTCAGTTCACCGTTGCACACGCACTAGGATTCTCCTTCTTAGCTAGTCGTCTCCTGGTAACGGATCTCAATATAGACACTGTTACATCAAATCACTGTGAAGTATTCTTGCTATCTTGTCTTCAATCCCTCTGCACTCCTCTGTCCTAATCTGCACTCAATTAATCTTCACAATTCACTATGAACATGCTCCATTCTCGTCCTTGTACTCTCAACTGCACTGCACTGCAATAACTTAAGCTACAACAGATTCTGGTAATATAGGCTCCGCACGGATCTCACAGAAACACAAGTCGCGTAATTGCAATCTCGCCAGTCCATTGTCGCGCTGACTGCTGCCTAACAACGAGCTATAACATTCGTCCTATTGTTGCGTGCGAGTATCACGGGGTGTTTATTGAGTCGATGGCCAACGATGCTTTGATCAAATCTGTTAAGTCTGTATCACCGGACTACAGATTACTACAGCACACATATCCAGCGTAATATTTTACGTTTAGTATTGCAATGTGTGAATCTTCATTAAATATAACTTTTCTTGAATAATTATAAAAACATGTGCACTTATTATTAAAATGTTAATTTTAGAATTAAACTTTATTCAAATGAAATCATGTGAAGAAAGGGAAATAAAATTGAAAAATTTCCCAGCTGATTTCCCCCTGATGTTTTAAAATTAAAAAAAAAAAAATTACGAGTATAAAAGGTACAAATATATGAAACATTATTAGCAGGGCCCGGATTTTGATATGTCATCTCTTTTTCCTTGTATCCTATTCGATGCCCTTAAATATATAAATCCCGAAGATGAGCTGCTGGTTACAGAAATGTAATTTTTAGGTCATTTTTTGTTATTTTTCGTCATTTTTAAGTTTTTAGGAATTTTTTTCGGTTTGGGGGTAATTTATTGATAAATTATTGGACTTTTAAGGGTATTTCTTGTCATTTTAGCCATTTTAGGGAATTTTTATTCACATGTTTTCAGGAATATGAATAATATGCAAGTAAAGTGTTCTTTCGGCATGAACTGTCTTCGCTTGCTTGGAAACCGAGATCGTGGGTTCCAGTCCTACTCAGGGCATGGATGTTAATTTGTGTGTGCGCGTTTTTCTATGTTTGTGTACAGGTAGAGGCCTTGAGGCGAGATGATCACCCGCCCAAGGAGTCCTACCTAATGTGTAAGATCTAGAAAAACCGAAGTGAACGGAGAAGTTCATGGAGGTAGGCCTAGGCCCACTGGGGCTGTAGTGCCAAGGAAAAAAAAAGTGTTCTTTCTCTTTCTCCTGCATGTACAAAGGCAGCCTGCAGCCGCATCCCAAATGCCTGCTACCACAGTATGCAACAGTAAGTTATAATCCTGTCCCGTCCTTTCCGTTCGTTTTGCGACAAGTGCTGACATTACATATCATAAAATATTTTAAGCTGGCAGCAGCTGGCTGCGTCCCTTTCCAAGTTCTGTGCAAAGAAATTTGTTTAGTTAAAAATATTTCTAGTCGGAATCCCTCGCTTTTTCTGACATATTGTTGCTCAATAAAACTCCGTCTGTTTTCCGTTTCTCGCCCTTGACCGTACAGACAAAGATACGGTTGACGAAAGGTTCTCAGTGTGGAAAGTTCAGTTCTGTGTTGCGCTAGAGTGATTCATTTGTCACGATGCCTAAAGCAAAGCCATCTAATTCGTGTCGGTTAAAGCAGAGTGTAGCTGAATTTGGAGATGTTATATTTTCAACTGACAGTTACGTTTTATACTGCAAGATGTGTGAAACAAAAGTAGCGGCAGAAAAAAGATTCACAGTACAACAACAACAAATCGGTCGCGACAAGCATATACGGGTAGTGCAAATTTTGAACAGAAAGAAATCTGTGTAAATATTACTGCAACAATATTCATCTGAAAGTGGAAATAAGTCATCGGATTGTTTCACAGATTCGTGTGTTGCTCTGGTGTCTGTATCCTGGATGAATTCACGATCAGGAAAAACTACCTTTCCAGGTGCTACAACAATATCCTGGAAATGATTAGTAATAAAGTGCATGGGAAGAAGATTTGCGTTTCTATTGATGAGACCGGCGATACGGAGGCTCGCTGCGTGGCAAATGTCATCAGTGGAATCTTGGAAATTGATGGACCAGGTGAAGTGTTTCTGCTTACGAGAGAGGTGCTAGAATCCGTTAATCATTACACAATTTGTAAACTCTTTGACAGGTCACTCTTTCTACTGTGGCCAGAGGGTATACGTCACGACGTCGTCTTGCTTTCTGTGACCGATGCGGCCCCATATATTTTAAAACACGCCTGTCAATAAAGTCGTGTTATACGAAATTGGTACACGTTAATTGCCTAGCTCGTGCACTGCATAGAGTGACAGAGGAAGTGAGCTCAATTTCCACCGCAGCGACCGGGGTTCGATCCCGGGTCTGGTCAAGTGGGATTTGTGATGGACAAAGTGGCGCTGGGACGGATTTTCTTTGAGTACTTCGGTTTCCCCTGCCAATCTTCATTCCACCAAATTCTCCATCATCATAATTACCCGGGGCAGGCTACAATAGGCCAATCAGTGGACCCAGTTGGACTCCAGCCCCCACTAAGCGAATTTAAAAAATGTAAAAAATTGAGATCAAGATTTCCTCAAGTGGATGCTCTCGTGTCGTGGACGAAGAAGATTTTCATCAAGGCTCCAGCTCGTAAAATGCATTTTAAGTCTATGGCTCCTGGTGTTCCACTGTCCCCGGGACCCGTCATTACAAGGTGGGGAACGTGGATTGATGCTACACTGTACTACTGTGAACAGTTTCAGGTAGTGAAAAACACTGTAGATTCAATCAAGACGGAGGATGCGAGGGCAACTGAAGCTGCTCAGGAACAGTTCTCTTGCATCGAAATGGAAGGACAGCTGGGCCTTCATAAAGGCAAATTTCAGTTCCTATATAGAAGGAATCCATTGCTTGCAGGAGAAAGGAGCAACGCTAGAAGATTCTCTCTCGCTGATGAAAAGAAATAGCCAATGGTTTGGAGAAAGTGTCAAGGGACATTGGTAAAATGGTGTCAAGAAAAATGAAACTTGTTCCAGATAAAAACTCGGGCTATGAAAAATTATGCAGCATTTCTCGAATTCTGACAGGAGAGTCCTTCAGCGCTTTCAGGATTGAAGAGGAACTTACTGCTAGTGATTTGTTGCACTTCAAGTGTGCTCCCATTGTGTCTGCAGATGCGGAAAGGAGTTTCTCCAAGCACAAGAATGTGCTGTAGGACAGTAGGCGCTCTCTCACCTTCGAGAATCTCCGTATGTTGACTGTCATCTATTGCAACTCTGAATGCGGTAAGACTTAAATGTTGGAATACTCGTACATACTGTTTATGTACATTTGATAAGCGTTCGAACGCCGTAGAAAAGAATCGTATTTAAACATTTAGCTTCAAATTCAATCAATATTGCTTAATTTTCAACATAAAAACGAGGACGAACTTAAAAGAATAACGTTGAGTTCGCAGTGTTAATAAAGATTAAAAGTACATTTTAAAACAATTAGTAGATTTTCCATGACATGATACATTTTTATAATATATATTTATATAATATTTCTTAAATTTCCGGTCCTTTTTATAGCTCTTTTCTGCATTTTTTCGGTCATTTTAAAAATATTTTAGGTCATAAAATCCGGCCCCTGTTACAGAAGAAAGTGGGTGGTCAGTCACTGCGTGTAGATGTACAAGGAAATGTACTCACCAATTATGAAATAAAAATAAAGATCGTCAACGCATTCTTCTTCTTCTTCACAGTCTTCATCGTTGTTTGGATCCGTGACCTCGACATCAATTCTGTTCTTTTCTTGCAATCCTGTCACATTTTCTGTTTAAACATATAAATTCATGAGTGAGGATATTTTAACATAGGCATTAATAAATAAAGTAATCACTTAATTAAAATTGTTAAACGAATTTACCGGAAAAGGAGTATTCGTAGAAGACAAATGAAAGAATGGATCGAAGAAAAAGGACTTTAATGGGACGAAAGAGACAGATACTGCAAGCCTTGACTGTCTATGTCACTCTCGATTTTTCATCCGATATTGTCATTTGTGAAAAAATTGTGATGGATTCAAAATAAAATTTTCATCAGCACAGGCGTCTAAGTTGCCAAAGTACGCGGAAATCCCAAAATTTCGTGCAATAACTGAATCCATTCATTCATCAATGTCTCTACAAGCCTCTGTTGGGCCCTGGTCTCTTCTTCAGTTTCGTAATCTTTTTTACAGTGTCGGTAGGGCTCCTTGGACGGGGGATCAGCCCGTCGCAAGGCCGCTACCTACACATTTGCAACACAAACACAGAATAAACGCTCACACAGACATCCGTGTCTTGAGTGGGATTCGAAACCACGACCCCAGCTTTCGAGCGAGCGAAGATAATTCATACCTTAGACTGTCATGTTCATACTAACTGAATAATAAACATAATTTTATAATTTAAAATTAAATCTGAGTGTATTTGAAACGAGGTTAGAAATATCCAAGACAGGATAATGATCAGTAGTGAACTCTTGCGAACACGGAAATAAATCTTTCATAAGAGGTGAGGAATTCCTTGACTAAATGGAAAGATCATTAGGTTCTCAGGAAAAACTCTGACGCATAGTTTTTTTTATATTGTTAGTGGGCTGGGACTAAGTCCCTTGTACTGCGGTTACTTCTGTCCTATTGTACCAGCCCCAGATGGTAGGTGAGTATGATTGTGGAGCAATTGGTGGAATGAAGAAGGGCAGGCTAAACCGAAGTACTCGGACAAAACCCGCCCCAGCGCCACTTTGTCCACCACAAATCCCACTTGACTAGACCAGGGATCGAACCCGGGCAATAGCGGTGGGAAGCCAGCTACTAACCGCTTGAGCTATGGCGCGGCCTTCTAACGCATAGTTACACATAGTTTACTGAAGTTACTTTAATAATCATATTTGCTTCTTTCTACCTGTGAATGAGGTTTCCCATTCAGACTGAGCGAACGTCGGTTCGTATTCTGTTGTTAACTTCAGCCTTACATGAGTCTGTATTCTTGTACACTGTTTCACCTCCTCGCCATCACATGCTTCTACTGTCAGCTGAAATAGATACAAAAATTGAACTCATGTACTGACATGTGTATGCAGTGTTTAAATTGTTAGTTGCACATAAATAAAAAATGCAGTAAGCTGTCTATACAGTGCACTCCTGAGGAGTACTTCTCGGTCTGACATAATGGGAAGAACGTCACAAGCTCAAAATGTAACTCATTAAATTTACAGTTGCCTGTAAAATTGTCGTGATTGTCCTTCAAAAAGAAGAAACATATTTATGGTTTAAAAATATTGATATAACAGATTAATAAAATAAAATATTGCCGAATAGTAAGAAAAATTGTAAATAAAATATTTCGGGAGGTATGCATTTATATGAAGAGTTAAAATGTGTTAATGTAATCCTGTCCTACATATATATATATATATGTCCCTCTCTATTATGCGCTCCTGTCTTCCAACAGTAGATTTGTAAACAGACAAAATATCATAGAAACAAAGAAGTTCTAGAAAGAAGTTTTTCGATGTCAGAAATTTCTATGAAAAATGGTCTAGCAGTTTCAGTTTCATATTTGATATGTTTACCGGCGATTTTATGTGACGGCCTAAAATGGCTTCCGCTTTCATCTCTATAAATATAGCAACGTATGAGGGGATTGAGTGACTAATAATAACGGGGTCTTGATTGGATGATTGGATTTACTGGCACTTCTGTGACAATTACAGTCAGTTATAAGAGCTTACAATCAATGACTGTCTGAGACTCGCTCCAGCCCTTACTGGACCAAGAGAGCCTTCTCTTCCGCTGTGACGAAAGACGAGTCATTATAATTTTCATTTCATGCATCCTGTTGTGTTAGAAAGTACAACTTCTTTATTAACCGTCACAACACAACAAATATCAAGGCAGAGCCGTTGCTGGCTACTGACCTTGATATTTATTGTGTTGTGACGGTTGTAATAAAGAAGTTGTAGGCCTAAAGAGTCACTATGACTGAATCACTGGACTCCCTTATGAATGCGAATAATTGAACTCTCCTGGACTGAATTAACTTCCAGGTGACCCGAATATAGATCACCATCTCAAACGGTTCCTATATTATTCTGTTTCATCTGTTGACATGGGAACGTACTCACAGAACCGTGGCACAGCAATAGGTTATTCCAGTGACTCATTGCAGCGGGAACGTGCTCGCTAAGCTCTGGCTCCACTCTTACGGCTTTCAGGCGTCATGTCACAATATTTATCACAGAGAAAGTGTTTCGGAGAAACGTTGCAGAAACAGCTAAAGCTAACATTTTATGACCTATCTTTTAGGGTTCTCTAGAAAAACAGGAGAAAATATTTGGGGTACATTTTCACTAGCAACAAATACCTACAGGAAACAGTGGAGGTAAAGGAAACCAAACAAGAAGTTCTGGGAACAACTGAACACCCACTTTTCTTTCACTAAATTTGGAGCATTTGATACAGATAGGAGTATATAGTAAAAGTAAACTTGTCCCCGTGCGTAATTAATTAAGCACTAAACCATAAAGATACTTGGTTAACTATAAATATAGCTCCATCATTCTTGACTTCTGGATTAGATGAAGATAAGTGGTCAGCTTCACGCCCCGACCGCTTTGCCCTCACCCCGGGAGAGAGATTAACTGGTAACCATTGGATAGGAGGTCGGGTTGACTCAAAATCCGATCTGGATCACGTGGAGGAATGAAAATGACTCTCTTAGGTTGACTCAGGTGTCATGACATACATACCAATATTTATGACGATCATTTCAGGGACTGAAGTAATATTTAGGTTAATATCTCAACAGCTTGAGAGGATGTAGTGTTGGTATTACCTATCGGCGGTATTTGTGAAGTATGCCGCTGAGATGATGGCATTAGGTCGCGTGATATATATGCCGAGTTTCATGAAGTTATTCGTGTAATTAGATTCAGACATTCAAGTGATATTAATGTTGTTACTTCAAGAACATTAGAGGCTGCAATGTTGGTGTTACTGATGGAAGGAATCCATTAAGCATGTTGTTGTGATCGCCTCGGATGCCATGAAATTCTTACGAAATGAACATGACCATTGTTAAGACATTCAGGTAATATTAAGGTAATTTCCACAATATTTGGGAGGCCGTAATGTTAGTATTATTGATTGGATGAATTTATGATTGACACCGTTGGCTTGATCTACGTTTCAATTTTCATTAAGTTTGGTACCGTTGTCCAAGCAATACTGAGGTTTTGCCTCAACAATTTTAGAGGCTGCAATGTTGGTATTATTGAAAAGAGGGTTTTGTGAAGGAGGCCACTGAAATAGTCTCGGTGGAATTCATTAGATATTTACTAGACCGTACGGTGTTATACCCCACCAGACACAACTCTTGATATTTGCCCCTGTGAGAACCTGAGATCCAAAAGAGATCTTTCATTCTTTTAACACTGTGTTCTATTACCAGTTGCAGCTCGTGGTCGGTCGAACAGGTGGATCAGTGCCAATATTTTAGTAATGAGAGAACAATGTGTTTTCTTATTAAAATGTTTACATTTTAAGGGTTAATTTTATACGTCACATAATACCCATAATACTGTAGCAAGAAAAGCCGTTACTATGCGATGACCTCTAGGTAAGCAGATATACCAAGGCCGTTTCTGAGCAACGGCTTGGTAAATATATTCCCGCAGCAACGAATCGACGAGTAACAATAGAAGTGTTCTCGGAAACGAGATGTTTCTACTTGGTCCGTGCAGATATGTTATAAGGAAGACAACTGGGGCGACCAAGCCTGTTCTGTACGGGAGTCTGTGAAGAGGGGACTTGAGTAGGGGGCAGAGGAATAACCACTGTTGGAGCCGTTACCAGGAAACTTCTAATAACACACTGAGCACACTAGACTGTGATCTCTAGTGAATTGTGAAGTATGGAAATAGCGCTAGTGTTATAGTTATTTGTAGACACAACCTGTAAGTGGACAATGAATCTACTCACCAGTCTAAACCCCACGTGTAGTCACACATACTACGTGAAAATACTTTTGGATGGGAGGGAATTTAGGCTCATTTTCATTGCCACGAACACTTGAAACAAAAGTGTCTGTGCCCCATTCTTAGACTGAGGCGGAACACTTTACTCCTCCAGGCAGAAGCATGATGTCTCCTTGGTTCAAAGGAGGATTGGGACTTTGCTGGCCTCCTCTGTGATGGGTCGACAGTGCAGAAGGGTACAATGACCGACGATTTTATAGGCATTTCAGCAGGATGCATATCAGCATAAAAATGCACTATTTATATCACTTATCGCGCCGGTAGGCTGTATCGCCCGCATATTTCTTTCGGATGTATTTGGTAATGACAAAGAGACATGCAACACTGAATCATTTGGAATTTTATATTTTACCATCCCATTGCATTGAAGAATTATCATTGTTCTTAAAGCACCCGTCAATTATGTAACATCTAGAATATGTTTCTCACTAAAATGTGACTTAAATATGTATGATATTGAAATCATAAAAAATCATTAGGACACTAAAAGTATAGCTTATACATTAAAAGTGATTATCAAATTACTAAAATATTTCTAGTTTTACTTTTTTTTCATTTTACAACATATTTCGACCGCATATGGGCCATCATCAGGCAATTTTTCTTTTGTTTTTGGTGAGACCACTGCACTGTTCACTTGTTCACCGTGCTGCCATACACGTCGTTGTTTAGTTTTTATCTCATCGCTAGAATGCTGTCGTTGTATTCGGAATTGTCTTTAAATTCAGTTCGGCATTCTAATAGTTTATTATAATTAGGCGCACTCTATTGAATATTTGGTTAAGACCGCTAAATTGTAAGCTATATATCATGATTTTGGATTAAGGAGATAGTCAGGTTCTTACATTCAGAACTCGACTTAACCACATTCTTGCTGTGTGAAGAGCATGCCGTCACTTGCAACAGTTCCTAGAACTTTTGACTGTTTCACACACGACGACAGAGCTTTGGTTACATGATATTTCATAAGTAAGAGAAGCAATAAGCCAAAATTAAGTTAGCCCGATAACCCAAACAAGTTTATTATGTAGCCTATATCAAAAAACTCTCATGAGTGTCGTTCGTGATATAAGGGCTAAATTCGCTTACCAAATCCATCTGATTGTGAAATACAAAAGTTTGGGACCAGGAATTTTTGAACTAGGCCAATAAGATATATTTGAGGGAGGCAACTTCTGGTGGAAGCTGACGTTCTGAGAAGCTAGCTGATTCAGAGCAGATTAATTCCCAAAAACACTCCGGGTTCGACTTGAAAAGCATTCGGAAACAGAAATCCCCGCTCCACAGAAATGCCTTTCCACTTATTTAGACCCTCTTAAATACTAAATTATTAAGGGATCATAGTAGAAGTTTCGGCTATAAATTCAACTTAAAACCAACAATAAAGTGCTTAACGTTATTAAAGTGGACCTGTACTCGTTTGCATATCGGTGTGACTACATGCGCAGTTTCCCCGTAATTATTCTTCCATAAATGAACCAGCAAGTGCAACCATTGTTGTCAATGTCAGCATGCGTGTGTCCTACAGTGCTCCTCGTGTCCTCCTAGTGAAGGCCCGGTAAGACCTGGGGTCTGATCCCCTGTTCTACCAGACACAAGACTGAGCTAGTCACCCCGCTACATCTCCTTGCCAGAAGGCACCCTACAAATTTGTAGACACCGCCGCTTCGTGACTAAATGGTGCCCAAACAAGTCCTTCAGCCTTTCAAACCAATCATATCAACACCCACGGAAAGGAAGGAGGTAAGGTTAACCTCAAAGCAGATGAGTTCTACAACCACGGACGTGGCGGCAAACTAAACCGTTACAAGAGGTCGCGTCCAACTCGGCGCCCTCCATTCTCCGAAACTCTACTACTGAAAGGGCGAAAGTGATATAAGTCGCTAACACCGCGGGGCCTGACCAACTGTAAGTGGCTCCCAACGAGGGAAAGAAGACAGCTGTAGCATTTCAACATCGCTTTAACTCAATGCACGGCATCTGTTTAGGACATGTATTTCTTTGTTGCAGTATTATCGCCCTTGAAATTACTGCTAATTTTGTCATGGTCCACCATTAACTCAGGGTATCAGTTAAACTTTCCTCTCACAGCAAAAACACATGCAAGCCCTCACGCGCTCGTCTTACACTTTTATTTAATCTCTTATAAACAAATAAGAAGAGAAAAGTAAAATAGTAATTCGTGATTTTCTCAGAATGTAACCAAAACACTTATTGCATATAGTGAAAGGGACGTTGGTGGGAAAGGCAGAAGGAAAGAGACCACTGGAAAGACCAAGGCGTAGGTGGGTGGACAATATTAGAATGGATCTTAGAGAGATAGGATGGGATGGTATGGATTTGATAGATCTGGCTCAGGATAGAGATCAGTGGAGGGCTCTTGTGAACACGGTAATGAACCTTCGGGTTCCATAAAATCCCGGGAAATTCTTGAGTAGCTGCGGAATTGGCGGCTCCTCCAGAAGGGCTCAGCTCCACGAGTAAGTAAGTAGTAAGTAAGTGAAAGAGAGACTAGTGGCACAGACATGAACACACGGAATTCTACGAGGCCCGCAATCCACTGACGGCCTAACAAAGAAACACGCTTGCAAGTAGAGAGCGTGATATCTATCAAGTATCATAAACAGTCTGAAGGAACGTCCATGCAAAAAGTGATCTAAGACCAAGGCACCGAGACAAAGACCTCCATGAGCTTCTTGCAACCTAAGCAAATTCTCTGTCGTTTAAAATCAAAATCTCTTTATGCCAAACACAAAAAAAGTAAAAAAGCAGATCTCTATCAAACGACTTCTATGCCATGATAATGCAACGCTGCTTGCTCATAGACAACCGTTGAACTGTTGGGGGTGAAGTTTCTTACCTCAAATCTCCTTTCCATGTCCTCAGTAAACTCTTTAACGAGCCACAATTCGTCATTTGACATCGTGAGGTACTGCAACGCAACGTCTGAAAAATAAAATAGTAGAATTATACACACCCAAAGGGAATCATATGAAGGTATGATTATGATATTCTCCTCAATAAATTTGTTCGGTCAATTAAATTTATGTATCTCTTTCGTTATATTCAGGAACATAAGAAATGGATTCAGCACAAATTCTGCACAAAAATTAAGTAAGAACTTGGTTCCCAATTTTGGGTATGCTAGACCGTTTTCTGAATTTATTCAATCAGATTGCAATTGTATAAAAAGTAAAGATGCATTATTAATAAAAGTATAATTAATTTTTATAGTTTCCAATTTTGTATTTCTGTCGTTTGCTTATTGCTTTGCTGTAATTTTCAAAACTTCCAAGATTTTCTCTAAAATTCATCCTCCAAATCAGAATTAGGTTCAAATATTGCCCTGCAGTAACTATATAAAGCTCACCGGCATTTCTGTTGTTCAAACTATTAGCCTTAAGAAACTGTTTCGAAAAATACGGCGTACATCATCCATCAGAGCGCCGTTGGTCGTCAGCGCGTTCGCAATGTTGAAATGGAAAGAAATTTTATACAAGCATATATCTTGAGTTACGGAAAATGGCATCGTTATTTGGGAGTTTCCGAATAGAAAATGGGTTTTGGGTGTAGAGTTAACTTGCGCGATCGCCATTTTTTGACATCCATTGCATGTTTTTTTTTCAAGTACACAATATTTATTCCCATGGTTTTCTTCTCCTTTTACAAATAAATAATTAAATAAATTTAATCCCTGAAGTCTGAAGAAAATTCTAGTGAGGCGAAGTTTGTAGAATAATCCGAGTAATTTGGGGGGTAAATGTTTCTTTAATTAACAGACTTCATAACGTCAGTAATTTGTGCCACGTGTATGCTCAGCTTTAGTGTAGAAAATATTTTACAGCAATATCCTGCATTAGAAAAGAAGTCATAACACATAAATTTATATAGTAACTGTAATATACCGTCGCTGATATTCAGGCTTATGGTTGTTTTAAGAACATACACCTATCACAAATTGCACAACTAAAAGGAGCACATACATCGACATCAAAGTTAAATAATCATTTAAAATGTATCATTTTTATTCACTGTTAAGGAAATAAAGAAAACAATAACTAAGTATCTATTTGGCCGCGCCACAGCTCAAGCGGTTAGTAGCTGGCTTCCCACCGCGGCGGCCCGGGTTCGATCCCGGGTCTGGTCAAGTGGAGTTTGTGGTGGACAAAGTGGCGCTGGGGCAGGTTTTCTTCGAGTACTTCGGTTTCCCCTGCCAATCTTCATTCCACCAATTGCTCCACAATCACCCTCACCTATCATCTGGGGCTGATACAATAGATCAGAAGTGGCCGCAGTACAAGGGACTTAGTCCCAACCCACTAACATTAAAAAGATTAAGTATCTATTTGAGTAGTTATCGATAGTCCTAAATAAATAATATATTACAAGATCATATATTTCGAGACTTTCCCAATTGTGAAGGCTCATATTCAGGGTTATGACACACACAGTTCGATAGACGAGGACGTAGCAGACTAAATGGTAACGTAAACTAGAAGATGATAATAGCACCCGTGTGTTGTCTGCCATATTCGTGCTCGGTCACTTAAAACCAGTTGACGCGTTGCAATTAAACACAATAATATATGTTAACGCTAGGATTTGACAGGATATGTGAATTTATATTATTTCATGTCTACTACAATTGGGTTATGTGGAACTCATAATTTTTACAAGAGTCTCAAAAACGAATCCTCCTAAAATACTGAGTAATTACAATAAATTACATTGAATTCAAGTTTTGGAACTCACAATATAATATATTTGATTAATATTTAATAATATTAATTGAAACACTGTCGGCTGATTTTGTCTGCAAAATTTTCAAGAATTCAATAATATTTAATTTGTTTCTGAAAAGTAAATACATAACATGGACAAAATGGCGAGTGTCAGAAATGCTACGACCGTCAAGTACAAATTTCCAGTGCTGTTTTCTAAAATTAGCATTTATGCTTATTTTATCCTGTAATAAATAACGTATTGATCAATGTTTATTGTATCAAAAACTTTGTTATTGACGTAAAAAGTACTTGGGATTAAAAATTCATTCATTCTTTTCCTTAGCTCAAAATTTAATTACTTTAAGCGACGTCCGTAGTCGAGGTAACGTTCCCACCTCA
>NW_019734362.1:196923-223127 GCF_002891405.2 Cryptotermes secundus
AGATTCCTGGTACATAGTTCTGTTAAAGACCGAGTCGACTCCCGGTCAAAGTGCTACTGGAAGGAATAGGTCAACTGAAAAATCCAATAACCTCATCGGGAATGGAAACCCCGACTTTCCGGCTTGTAGTGTAGTGCCCCAACCAACTACGATACAGCATGCACCATTGAAAATATTATTTTCACAAACATTGTTATACCGCTATTAATAAAACAAAACTGAACGCATTAATATATAGAAGGTTTGCAGCTTGCACCTATTCATCTGTATTATTAATTATGAAATGCAGAAAATAGCAAGAGGGCACTTATACTACAGTAATAAATATTCATCTGGAACACGAGGTAGCACCACATGTCAATAATATCTCAAATTGAAACATGCCTTGTCCTATGACGGCGTAAGAAATTCCATCCGTTCCGTTATATCCCTTGTCTTTGGGATCTGTGGCACTGAAAACCATCTTCCTTTTGTTCACATCAGTCAAGACCGTGCCTAATTTATTGCCCTGTAATTTTTGAAGTTCATGGAATATCAGTACATTAATTTAGCAGCACTTACTTTCGAAATGAAATATTTCTATTCAGAGGTCTTGACGTAACAAACTTCTTTATATGCAGATAACTGAATAACTGACTACATAAATAACTAAGCACTTAATAAAGCAATCAGCCACTAACCCGACACTCAACAGACACTCTGAAAACCTAAGGTGAAGATTAGTTCGTCTATTTTAGTTTTTGACATTCAGTTTCTCTTAAAACAGCGGGTTAGTTTGTCTATTTTAGTTTATGACGTTCAGTTTCTCTTAAAACAGTGGGTTAGTTTGTCTATTTTTGTTTTTGACATTCAGTTTCTCTTAAAACAGCGGGTTAGTTTGTCTATTTTAGTTTATGACGTTCAGTTTCTCTTAAAACAGTGGGTTAGTTTGTCTATTTTTGTTTTTGACATTCAGTTTCTCTTAAAACAGCGGGTTAGTTCGTTTATTTTAGTTTTTGACATTCAGTTTCTCTTATGTTTTAGACTTTCAATTCCTCTTAAAAGAACAGGTTAATTTGTCGAGTTTCAACTGCATACATAAGCTATTTTCATTTTAACACATGAAGAGTAATGAAACGAAATTAAGATTCCTTTTATTTTCATCCAATCATAAAGTTTCATAATCAGTACCATACCTGTTATCGTTAGGGATATATAAATAACCGAACTTACCTCAATATTGAGCCTAATCTCCGTGGCGGCATTAGGAAATTCAAACACAGGTTGATTATTGTTGATGTCATTTACAATAATAGTAAAAACAGAAGTATCGTATAAATTGCCACTGTCTCGAACCTGAAAAAATTTACACACGTATCACTCAGTTTACCAAAGCCTGAATGTTTCGCCACTTGGCTATCAAATTTCTAACATTCTGAGGTTGCATGAATCCGTCCAAATTATTCATATTCCCCGTTCACGATTCTAAGTTCCCAAGGCAGTGATAATTGCTATTGTGGTCTTCTGGTCTCCGTACCAAATTTCGGAATAACATACTCCATCCATACTACCTCCGAAAATTTGGCGCCCATTACTAGGTTGTAACACGGTGGCACTGATTCAGTCTGTAAGCAATTTAACGACCTCAACAGTAACTCAGACTACATAGCGTCTAAGGCATGAAATATCTTCTCTCGCTCGAACCCTGGGATCATGGCTTCGCATCCCACCTAAAGTATGGATGTCTGTCCACGTTTACTCTGTGTTTGTGTTAGGTATCGGCCTTCAGACGGGCTGATGTCACGTCCAAGGAATCCTATCGCCTGTCTAAGATTAAGAGACCTAATTTAAATGAGCGTTTCATGGATGTCCTATGCTCTAAGTGGGTCGAATAGGAATAGAAGAAGAATAAGAAGTCTGAACTGGAGATATGGCTCTTGCATGTAACCGAAGGGACTGAGGAATAACACGGAACAACGTTGTCGGTGCAGTTGGTGTCCCGCCCAAGACTCGAAAAGGAACCTACCAGTCAGTAGCTTTATCTAGTCAGCCATTTGATCGGTATCAGAGTCCGAGAGACCACAAGTTTGCTAGTATCAAGTATACTGAGGAACATGTTAAACCTTGATATTCTTAACACTTATCATTACGAATGCCTCTAGAATGTCGCTGTCCATAATGGCGTAGGTTCAACATTATGCACAAATTGACTTAAGCCACTTACCATCACTGTCAGACGATATTCTCCCCACTTATCGGTTAAATCCTTTGCGACAGTAATTACCCCTCTGTTCGTGTCTACATCGTCCTTAATAGCGAAGAGCTCGAGACCCTCTTCTGGTTCCGCGACTATGAACGTGTATCTCAGTTTCTTGTCGTCAGTCACATCCGCATCTTCAGCCCTCACGTAGCCGACAGGGAAGCCCTACAATGAAGAAATGCCGCGATTGAAAGTAAAAGTAGAGCTATCCCTGTACCAGGCCGTGATAGCCCGTAGGGTTGTGAGACGTCGAGGCTCCCACATTATCTGGACAATCGGCTCAAAGGTGGCGGCAAGGTTGTCAGTCTCATCTGCCGGACGCAAGTTACTCCCGAGGAAAATTATTTAATTAATTCCTGGTACTCATTTCTGTTAGAGGCTGGGTCTATCCCAGGGCCATAGAGCGGCCGGAAGGATTAGGTCAATTGAAAAAAATGCAATAACCCCATCGGGACTGGAACCGGCGACCTTCCGGCTTATAGCATAGTGTCTCAACCAACTACGCTAAAATAAGGAAATCTGTATTTAAATGCGTGTATATTAGAATTCTGTCAGCAGCATACGGTGTTAGAAATTACACAATAGAGCGGGTTTAACAGACAGCAAACATGAAAGGAACTTGTGCGAACTGCTTCATATTCAGTAATAATCCTGTCATCTAGCTACAAAATCCCGATAAAGAGAGCGTCATCAAATAACCAATCTAAGGAAAGCAATGTTTGCATAATGGAGCTGTTCGACTCGACCTCAGGAATATCTAAGGGCGCGTCCACATTCCTCGTGCTCGTGCTCGCCAGGCTTGTGCTCGTCGGGAGACTCATCTGGCTTTTACTTGTGCTCGTAAATCTTCATCCACACTATTTCAGTTGCTCGCCAGTCTTCGGCGCGTGAGGATCCGTATATTTACTCGTCGTGTGTATAGGCTGTAGTCGTATTTTAATTTATTGGCCATAGTTTTTATATTAAAAATTTAAAATTTGCTTGTATCGTGACTTGTCATATCGTCCACATTACTCGCGAGCATAGCGAGTCACACGAGCACGAGTAATGTGGACGCTCCTTAAGTTTTTCACCTCAGGCAGCTTTCACAAGGATATCACATAAGCTTACAGAGGGCCATTTTATGAAGTGGGTAACATTCACAGGAATATATAAGAAGACTGTCGTTTAATGAGAACGTTAATTCCTTATAATTCTCTATGGGTTATTGTATGGTCCTATAAGTAGCTAGAATGCATGGCGGCGAATGGCAGGATGATTGACGAATGAACAACCGGAAATTATTTGGGGAGAATCGATCGTGGTCAACTCAGTGTACTGTGCTTGTGTTCACCTTCGGGGATTTAGGAAAACCAATAAAAACTCAGTGAGGATAACCAGTGTCCACTCCTACATTGGAACCGAGTACCTCTCCAATATGAGCAGAGTGCTAAATTGTTGCAAGACAGTAAATATACCTCTGTACGGAATTGTCTCAAAATATTGAATTCTTCCATATTTCACGTTCTGCAGTTGGTAAAATTGATTTGTGCTACCGAAAAGTTAGATGAAGTCATACGAAAACCAAGTTTTGGAAATAGCATCTCAGTGCAAAGTGGGCGTGAGTGATGAGTGAAGAAGATCTTATGCCGGATATTCAAGATGTTATCAGATAAGTGTTCAATGAGATGTACGAAAGGATAAAGAGCTAGAAACTTCGTATATTATTGTCACTTGTAGGGCGGTACTCGGTTAATATCATCAAAGGAGATTAAACTTTGCAATGGGCATTTCTATGCAATATCTAAAGCGTCCCATTTTCACGAGGATGAGCCTCATAGCTTGTTCGCTGCCCTTATATGCCTTACCGGGATGAAAGTAGGAAGCGTACAATACACACGAAAGAGATGAGAACAAATATTACAATTATCATCTTCAGGGTTAATTCTGGTATCCAAGTGGACTGTATATACTGTATTACCTGGCCGACGTCTTCAGATAGTGCTTCAAATTGGCTGTCTCCGTTTTGAATTACAGGCGCATTGTCGTTCACGTCTTCCAACTCGATTGTAATTCTTGTCATCGCACTTAAACTGTCCCCTGTCGAGTGAGAAGAACGTAATAAATTTGGATTATGCAATATAATGCACGTTTGTGTGCATTCGTTAAGTGTAATGTTGTAGCACAACATATTCACAGATCGCTAGGTCTGAGTCAGAATTGCCAAATCATGCTACTTCATGTTCCCTTCTGCGTTCTGTGAGTGCTAGCCATTGGTCTATTATTATTATTATTATTATTACTGGAGGGGGGTGGGTTTCCCCATGCACCGCGACCAGTGGTCTATTGTACGTCCCCCTGTGATATTCTACCAGTCTCTATACCCTACCGATACTGGTGCGTACCATCAGTCCCGACTCAGCCAGCGAGTTCGGCCTCTACTGGCTCAGCGGTATCTAGATGCTTCCCCCATCTATCAGAGGCGTTAGAGACTATTATTTGGCGGGAAATGTCCTTAATAATTTGGCTCAGAGACCTCCTTGAGGCACGAGGATCTTTTACGTGCCGTAAAGCTACGACACGGGACCCACGGCTTAAAGTCCTTCCCGGAGGACTTGTTCCCTGAAATTTTCCGCCCTTAAAAATTCCACGACCTCCGCCGGGTTTGAACCCGCGTACTTTGAGTCATGAGGTGGGAACGTTACCCCTAGACTACGGAGGCCGCTCGCCATAGGCCTATGGTGTAAGTGTTACTCGTTATTCTTGTGCCAATAATATTTTCTTCATTTTCATTTTTATGGAACAGCGCAGAAGTTTACTCGCTGACATGACAATATTCAAATAAAGTTAAGCATAATCGTATAACGTGACTATGTAATGTTTATCAAAAAATAAATAAACTTTAAAATGACAACTAAGGTTTTTACTTAACGTCTCAGAATATATTTATGGCTGGTAAGAATTAAGATGAACAATTATTTATTAAAACCTTTTAAGTTTGAATTCAAAATTTAGAATGAAATTTGTGTCTGTGACTGTTGAGTTACAAAATAGAACACTTACCAGATGTTTGTGAATCTTAACAAGCTAACAGAAGAAGCACCATCGAAATCAATTGATATTAAAATTACTAATATAAGTCTGATGCTTTTGACTTAAAATTTCATTAACAAAAGGCTTTACCCTAATAACACAAGTGTGGCTTCGAGTGAGAATATTTAGACTAAATTCGTTAGTGAACTTCGAGAGAATTTTAAGTCTCACATCGCTGCTCTTCTACGTGTATAATGACGACCTTCCAAGTAGACCAACATTGACTTGTCATTGGTTGCTTTTGTGAGCACACTTGCCATCATTTCAGCTCTGTTGACCCCGGAGATATTGGAAGGTGGGAGAGGAGAGATCGAGGCGGTTAAACATGAGAAACTACTTTAAAATATTTGCATTAAAGCGTAAATATTTCATGTTCGTAACCAACTGACGAGCAGCAAGTCATGGAAATTCGTTAAGTATGACACAATTATACAAAGAATAAATTTACATTGTTTTCCTCCGTTGCAGAAGATATAAAAATGGAAAATTCAGTCAGAAAATTTCTTCCTTTTATCCCCTATTCATGAAACTAGAATGATATTTCTTATTATACTCTGGTGAAGTGTGATTTGTGGTGGGTAAAGTGGTGCTGGGGCGGGTTTCCTACGAGTACTTCGGTTTCCCCTGCCAATCTTCATATCACCAAATTCTCCATCATAATGATCACCCGGGGCAGGCTACAATAGGCCAATCAGTGGCCACCGTGCCGAGTGGACCCAGTTGGACTCCACCCCCCACTAAACGAATTAAAAAAAACCTATTATACTTGAGGTTATTCATAAAACATCTTTCTCTTTGTGTCAGACATCAGGAAAATTTTCATTCTTAAACTTACCGTAACAGTTTCCAGTGTCGCAGCGATCCTTGACCGTTATCTGGATCTCATAGCGGTTCTTCTTTTCGTAATCCAGTCGGTCTTTGTTTCCTTGCGGCACGAATACCTCGCCAGTAACGAGGTCAACTTCAAAAATGCCTCTGTACAGCTCTTCCAGCTCGAATCGAAGTGTGTTGAATTTAGCTGGAGAAAATATACACATATATTTAATGTCCTCTACAAATTTAATGTTCACTATATCTAATCACGTAAACTTCATATACACCCACTACAAAAGATAAGAAACGTAAATATATCCCTGTAACAGGCCGTGGAAGCCCAAAAGTTTGTGAGATACGGAGGCTCCCACCGTTTCTAGATAATCGGCTCACAGATGGCGGTGAAGTTGTCAGCCTTATCGGCCGGCCGCCCTTTACCACACGGAAGATTCCTGGTAATCATTTCTGTTAGAGGCTGAGTCGACCCCAGACCCATAGTGCGGCTGAAAGTATTAAGTCAATTAAAAAGTAAAGTGACCTCATCGGGAATCGAAACCGAGACTTGTAGCAGACTTGTACTAGCTTGTAGCAGAGTGCCCCAACCAACTACGCTACCGCGTGCGGTGATAGGGATAGCTTTACCTGCAAAACTACAGAACTACTCAGAATTAGTATGTTCACATTATGATCGTGACTAGTTCATGTATGCGGAACGTAACCTGTGGGGCACTTGCAGAGTTGATACTGTCAAGTGTCCGGGGTTCCCTGAATAATAATGACGGGTTTTGGATTGGATGTTTGGATTTATTGACGCCTTCTATTACAATCACTCTTAATTACAATGAATTATAAGAGCTTAAATAAATGGCTGCCTAAGAACCGTTCCATTCCTCACTGGACTACGACTGTCTTCTCTTTTAGGCTTGCTTCTCCTGTGACTGATTTCTCTCTGCTTTACGAATCACTCATGTCTTCTACGAACGACTAAGAATCACTAAGGACAAATGACGAATAGAGTTACTGCATTTCAGGAACTACGGCACAATCATTATTTAACGTATCAAAATTAAAAGGGACAGGCGGTAGCGTAATTGCTTGAAGCACTATGCTACAAGCCGGTAGTTCGCGAATTCGAGTCCCGATGAGGTGATTTCTTTCCAATTGACCTAATTCTTCTAGCCGCACTATGGCCCTGGGATCGACTCAGACTATAACAGAAATGAGTACCGGGTATCTTCTTGGATGGGGGTTAAAGGGCGGCCGGAACTTAAGGCTGACAATCTCACCGCCATCTGTGAGCCGAATATCTAGAGCAAGCATGTGAAACTCAACTTGTACAGAGGGCCACCTCGGCCCCATAAATAATAGTCCAGGGCAGCACTTCAAAATAGAAATATAAATTAGAATTACCTAAAGTGGAACACTTATATTTTGCCCACAAATCAAACATGTAATTTTACCTTCTATTTCACAACAGAAATAAGCGATTTCCCATTTTTCTTGAAAAACACGGCACTCACTTTCAGTAGTTCTTTTTTTGCTACTTGAATTTTTTGAAAGCGACATTGCCCTTTAAAAGTTACTCTACATATACAAGAAAACTCGTAGTTGATAATTTAATGTTTAATTATAACCTTTATACGTTCATCACAATGTAACATCAGCACCTGTCGCTCTGTGAAAATGAACTGAATGACAATGTACAAGAGACTACCGGACTAGTAGGAAGGTGTATCTTGTGTCAATGGTCATAAAAGTGATAGTTGCTAGCAGCCCATTAGACAATGGCTGGCGGTTGCAAGCTAGTTTTGAAGGTAGAAATCCCTTGCACTTGTCTGTCAGTTGCCACCCTCCTTGCATTCNATCTAGAGAAAATATGGGAGCCTCGACGTCTCACAACCCTATGGACTTTCACGTCCTGTTACAAGGGAAGTTTTATCAGAACTGTAATATATGAATACTTATTGGCTCAAAGAGGAACTTCATTGGTTGTCCGATTGTGAGCAAAAATTCTCTTTTGTTTCGGGTGGGATGCTAATGGTATAGATTAAGATATTTGAATTCGAGTTTAAAATATAGAAAGATATTTGAAAATAATGATTATATTATTTCTTCAAAATAAACGCAGTACCTTCTCACAGAATTACTGGGTCTCTGCACTTTTTCTGTCGTGCCGTATTCTAGAAAATAGAAAAGAAGACGTTTCGGAAACTGGATCTATTTCCGTCCTCATGTGAAGGGAAGACACTGGTTCAATGATTGAGATTAGCACTTTCTAAGGGGCTTAACTAAATATGTGTCTTCCCTTTCATATGAGGACGGAAACAGATCCAGTTTCCGAAAAGGCTTCTTTTCTATTTTCTAGAATACGGGACGATGGACAAAGTCCAAAAACTCAGTAAGTCTGCGAGTTATACACCATCGTCAGAACCCTTTAGACTCTACAGTACCTTCTCTCATTATAAGTAGTAAATATTAATAGAGATAAAATAATTCTTACGACTTGCATCATCATCACTGGCTTCCATGAATAAGAGGCCCCTCCGTTCATCTGTGTTTTCTTTTAGACGAATGGGCGTGCTGTAATCACCGATGAATTTAGGGCTCTCGTCGTTAACATCCTCTACCTCAATCGTGATCTGAAATGACAGCATCATACATTTAACTTCTGCTTTAGGCTTATAGAGGTTACTGGGGTTGGAAGGGCGAATTTAATTGAAAGATCCAGAGACGTCATCGGTAATCGAACCTGCAACTTTCCGGCTTATAACACAGTGCCTCAACCAACTACGCTATCGTATGTCCCCTCAAAAAAGAACCTATCATGTAAAAAATAAGAACAGGGAACCATATTCCAATATTTCATACAGGAAAACTCGTGTTAGCTTGTTCCTGAGTTTTACGACGTATTCCACAACATTCGAATTTGTTATTATAATTTACTTGACATTTTTCCCATTGGTTCGGTTAGTACTCCTTTTCTCAACCCTTACCTTAGATGTTATAGACAGCTTCCTTATAACATGCCCAGTTCCTGAACCTGCCCATCAAATTCGACCTGAAGATGGAAGTAACATATCTCTCCAAAACGACGGTATACGCTTACAATACTACGTTGAATCACAATCCTGACGACCACAGAATGAATTATTACGTCTATCGCAGCTCACCGGCAGACCGTAAATTAATTTTGGGTTGGCCTCCTTTGCCTGTGATTTTTTTGTTTTTAATTTGTAGACGTCTCTAAAGTTGGTTTCTGGAACCTGGCGAGGGGCGAAGAGTATCTAGATCTGAGAAAGTTGGCCGTATTCTTCAGATCCATTTGCACTTGTACATAACTGACACAAATCGGCCTTCTGGACCGCTTGGACCCAAGTTTAACTTTAGTGGCTGTCAATCATATATAGAAATCTACAAGATGAATCGACTTGATGAAGGTTAGGCCTCATTTCCCTTCCTCACCTTATGAGTTCTTTGTATGATTCATAAGAAATTAGTCCATATAAGTCTGCCGATCTCTGTCTGTCAGAAAACACGGTGTCCGCGCGTCCTAAGGCAAGAGGTGTCTTCGCCCGCTCGAAAACTAGAGTCGTGGGTTCGAATCCGACTGAAGGCATGGATGTTTGTCTACGTTTATTCTGTGTCCGTGCTGTCCTGTGCAGGTGGCGGCCTTGCGACAGGCTGATCCCCCATACAATGAGTCCTACAGACTGTCTAAAGATTAGGAAACTGAAGTGAAACAAAGCAATTCACCGATGTCTTATACTCCAGAGAGAATACGTGTATGAATGAAGGAGCAAATGAATGTCTGTCTGTCCGTCCGTATGTCGACTTATTTCAACTCGAGGACCGATGGAAGGATTCTGATAAAATTTCGTATGACACTAATCATTTGGAGGCCACCCCAAAATCTCATTTGTGAATCTCCTGCACGCGATAACACAAACACGACCGTTGCACGAAGTTGTGAGGTTGATCAAGAGTAAAAAAATAAAATAGGCTTCTGTAACTATGTATGGTAACAGATCTTTAAAATTTAAGTAACTTTTTGCTTCCTTTTGTATAAAATATATGGTAAGAAATTGGCGGCTGCATAAATATCTGGATTTATCTTTCAGTTTGATACCAATAAGCAATGAGCCGCTGGAGTTAGACATGTGAAATGTGGTAGGAAAGATACTCCTAAGCATTCCAGCAAATTCTGTACCAACAACTGCTTCTAAGTACCTAGTCTCAAACATGACGATAGTGCGAATCTTTGATGTTACGTACGATAAGTTTAGAATGGGAAATTATAAATATTACATAGTGTTTTGATTTGTTTCATTCTGGTCCGTCACACTAACAATATTATAAAAGATACAACAATTCCGTCCAGTGTGAATGATGAAGGTTTTCTTACTTCAATTCTTAACGCCCTTACATGTTTCGGTCCTTAAGATACCATCATCAGAGGGACATCAATACTGTTTGGAAACCACTATGACAATGGGTGTCCTGAATGTTAAAATATATATACATACAATATTTACAATGCACAAATAGATACAAAATCCTAAGTTTTCACAGCTACAGCGGCTGTCTTGATATATTAATTTTTTTAAAAGACTTTTGTTATTTAAGTTAGAATTTATAAACCAAATAGGTTCATGTCCTTTCTCTTATCACATCTCTTGACGGGGCCGAACTTGTGCCGCCTGTCTTTCTTCAGAGGAAGGCTCTCTTGTGGTCGTTCATGGCGCGCCACGACGGAAGAACCAGAAATTAGGGCAAATGGAAAATCTGTGTACTACGGCCTTATTTCTGTGTCTTTGACATCGCACTGTTTTAGAACATGGTCTTTTTATTGTGTTTCTTTTCTCAAATATGAACGGTAGTAAATTTTTATGTTGTTATGGACTGGTTTAAATGAGCTGTACGTTTCACTTAAATAATTATGTCTTTCTTTCTATGTGTTCTTATTGCCTAATGAAGTATTCCCATTGAATTAAATAAATAACTGGACAGTGGACTTGCGGACAAGTTAGAAGCAGTACTTGTCACGCTGCACGCTGCCCAGCCATGCGTCAAGAGTGACACTTCTCTCTTTTCCCAATTATTCTTATCTCCTTCACTCTTCGCACTCATAAACTGTGACGCAACAGGCGCTCTCTTCCCACAGCGGAGGCTCAACCCGTAGCTATACATGTCAAGACTACAGGAAATAAGTAGCTGGCCCACAGTCATATTTTACACGCTCCCCAGAGCCATCTTACACCCCCACCCCCCACACTATCATTCCTTTTTGAACATTGTAAGTTTGTGAGCATCGTCTTCCAAAAGAAATGCCAGATATTAAACCATAGGAAAAAATGTATTCGCCGTCATGTCTAGGCAGCGGAAGATGTGTGGTGTACACGTGTGCATACGAGAACTGTACTATATGCTAAACAGAATTTTGTTCACTTCTTTCAAATGTCAAAATAACGGTTTATAATCCTTGCCAGAACAAAACTATATGCTAAACAGAAATTTGTCTACTTCTTTCAACTGTCAAATTAACGGCTTGTATTCCTTAACTAGTAACGCCAATCTGCATTGCATCGCGTGGTGTACTCTTGTACCCCATAAAGATTTGGTTCAAAGCACTAGATGCATAAAGTTCTTCCTGTGCTTACGTAATTTATCACTACGTCATGGAGACGTGTAGGGGAGTGGATCTAGATATATACTTTCGAGAAATGCTGTTTCCGTTTAGTAGCTCCAGAAAGTGTTCAATTTTATTTGTTTTTGCTCGTTACAGCATTTTTATTTTGTAACGTACAAACTCGTTGCAAAATATTTCAATGTCGGAACTCATCTATGTACGTAATATCGAAACCAGAAGTAACACAGTTTCAGAAAAATCATAAATCTAAACACGAGACTATGAAAGTATAACAGCCCTTGTAAATTATCATACAAGGACTACATGTGAGTCCGTGTAATCTGGTATAGGTTCGTTGAAGGTTCGGAGTGACTTACTGCCGTTATTTTCAGGGCCAAATATATGCTAAGCAACGAATAAGATACAAAGAGCAAAGGCCTTCCATTTTCTTCCGTGAAGATGGAGGCAGCATGTTCCTCTGAAACGTCGTCGAATTTCTACTGGACTATACGGCATCATATTTCGGAAGATGGTAGGCCTCACAATCACTGCTGTGGAAATCTTAAATAAAATAAAGTATATTTATTTTAAAAATCATAATTACCTCCAGCATATTAATATCATTATAAACGTTACAAAACCAGTGACGGTGGGTACAAATAGTTGAAACAACTCCACAGCTCACAAAGAAAGTGCTAACTGACAGCAACCAACAATATGGCTCCCTATCCTTCTCTTACCTTGAAGAATGCAAGGATGCGAAACGAAAGCCCTGAATCATCTCTACAGGTCCATTTCTCCAAGAACTGGGGAATTAACTATTTATTACTCTGCGCCTCATCACGAGTTCAGAAGTTTCCCCATCAAAATTTCAGAACTAATTTGTCTCGTCTCATCGCATTGGCGTCTTAACTTCAAAATAATTACTGCCTTGTAACACTTCATTCCTCTGTCTTAGTTTCTTGCATGCAAACATTCATGAAGGCTATTCATGAAGGCTGTGGCATCGACATGTAGATCCGCTACCTTCACAATATGACTATAGGTAATATAAAACTGCTTGTGCGCTGTTCCAAACTTTCAGTGTCTTCTAGCAAAAATAAATAAAAAAAAAAACAAACAAAACAAAACAAAGGAAACACATTATTATACAAGGAAGAAAGGTTAAGAAAATGTCTATTATAATAGACATAATAATAATATAATATAGACGATGATGATAATTATCATCATCGTGCAGAGTTTCGTCGAGCTAATTCTTTAAGGTGTTTTTACATAAAACATGCTGTCGTCCCATTTAGTATCGAATTTAATAAATATTATAAAATATAGATAACACTGTAGTTCATCTACTATGGAAAAGAGGGCGCGACATCGCAATTCGTGTGGCACACAGTTACATCACAGTAGAAAATATTGAATATATTTTCGGTATTCACACGCCGGAAGGATGTTCAGACATACGTACATGAGTTTTCTTTTCCATAAACTAATAAAAAACAGACTTGTCCCTGTGCCTTTTTTTATTGCTAGTGGGGTTGGACTAAGTCCCTTGTACTGCGGCCACTTCTGGCCTATTGTACCAGCCCCAGATGATAGGTGAGGGTGATTGTAGAGCAATTTGTGGAATGAAAATTGGTAAGGGAAACCGAAGTACTCGGAGAAAACCTGCCCCAGCGCCACTTTGTCCACCACAAATCACACTTGACCAGACGAGGGATTGAACCCAGGCCGCCGCGGTGGGAAGCCAGGGACAAACCGCTTGAGCTATGGCGCGGCCCTGTCCCTTTGCTTAATGCCATGAAGATATATTGGAGAGTGGAAGTAAAATTCCAACATTCTTTACCCATTGTATACGAGGTTCGGTGGGCCCCAAAGTCGGTCTGGACACTGTGGAGGAAAGAAGAAACTTGCCCCTGTAGAAATTCGAAACGCGGCCGCCCACCCAGTAACCCGTCGCTATGCCGACTCCGCCTTCCGTGTGGTTGGGTACTCAATTTACGGCGTACGGTCGTTCGTAAAGTAGACAGACTTAGTTACAATTTATTGTCATGGGGAGTGATCTCATATTCCTGGGAAAGTTAATTCTGTGCCACATCCAACTTACATGCATCAGTGCTGAGTTCTCACCGTCACTTGCAATCACACTGTAGCTTATTTCCTGGATTTGTTCGAAGTCGATTTTGTCTTTTCCTGTTCGAAGTTCACCCGAAGTGGGATTGATGGTAACATATTCCTCTTCATAAAGGTCGTCTCTGTAACATTGCATTTCGTAATGAATTCTAGCAATGCCAAGTTAACTAAATTATATTTCATTTTCTTGAGTGCAAACCCATTAAAATAATAGAAGGGCAACAGCAAAAGATTTATATTTCCACGTAACATTTTGAGTCAACTTCGGTTAAAGTCAACGAATAATAATCATATAAAATGTAAAAATAATGCCTAACATATTTTAAGTTATTTTATTTATAACAAAATTCGTAGTTTGAAATATAAAAATTGAATTAATGTATGTCTAATCCCACATTTATAACGTTATTAGGATTGCGTGTGCTGCTATCTGGTGTAAAGCTCGCGTAGTGTCTCGAATATTGGGTTATGTGTATCGATATACATATGTAGGTTGTCTTTGCTGGTTTTATAAATGTGACCCATTCCTTCCCGTTGTAATAATATCCATAGTAACACATATAGCTCCATATGTCTGTCCAGGGTTCAGTATATAGTTTGAATATCCGAAGTTGCTGTTGTTGCCTCTGATGTCATGATATGTTCTTTATACCTGATATTAACTGTTCGTCCCCTAGTGTAAAGTAAGAGAAGTTAGTAGAGCAAGAGATGACGTAACAAACTGACTGATCGGCAAGTGTACATACTGTAAATAGTATCTGACTTCATTGTTTCCTTTTCCGTCCGGATCTGTGGCGATAATGATTCCAACAAGTTCGTCTTCTTCCGAATTTTCTTTGAAACTCAGTTTATCAATACGTGAGAACTCTGGTGGATTGTCGTTTAAGTCGTTGATTGTTATGGTCAGCGTTGCTGAAATAATTACAAAAGTGCCATAAGTAAAGTTTTATCAAGATGCAATCAGACGGTGCGCAATATCGCTGACAGTTATAAGTTTTCCTCTCTTTATGATACACCATTACATGTTTTGGTCTAACTGGCCATCATCTGGGGTAAGAGCTGTTGGAATGAAGAATCCTGCTGCTATGCCGGTACGTTGTTCTGCTTTTCATTTTTGTAAATGCTTCAGAATATTTTGGGTTACAGTAAGTTATCGTGATACCTCGATGGCCGGTAGCCAGCGTCAAGCTTCCATTTCTACTGAAACATTCAGAATAGCCACACAGAGAACAAAAGATAAACCAACAAAACATACACCAAGCACGTGAATAATATCGGCATGATAGCCCAGTGTAACCCAGAATATTCTGGAGCATTTACAAAAAGAAGCGCAGATCAGTGTAATAGCAGAGCAGCGGGTTCCTTCAGCTCAACACCTTGTACACCTGATGATGGCCAGTTAGGTCTAAACATGTAGTGGTGTGCCATAAAAAGACGGAGAAATGTGAACATTAATATATCGACGAAGTTGCACAAAGACGACAAAGAGTGGGAACACAGAGTCCAACAGGATGCTGCAGTATACTATCATTGGTTGTTCAGTAGGACTAGAAACCTTGAGTGAGTGCTACGCAAACCTGCCCCTACAGACTGTACAGTAGCTTGGCTTCCACTCCGTAAAACTAGTGCGAACGTGGCAATAAACAATTTCATCTACGTTATGCATTATTATATAACTTATATTAAGGTATAGATAGGACGCGCCATAGCTCAAGCGGTTATTCGCTGGCTTCCTACTGCGGCAGCCCGGGTTCGATCCCGGGTCTTGTCAAGTAGGATTTGTGGTGGACAAAGTGGCGCTGGGGTGGGTTTTCTCCGAGTACTTCGGTTTCCTCTGCCAATCTTCATTCCACCAAATTCTCCATCATCATAATCACCCGGGGCAGGCTACAATAGGCCAATTAGTGGCCGCCGTGCCGAGTGGACCCAGTTAGACTCCACCCTCCACTAAGCGAATTAAAAAGAAGTATAGATAATGAATAGAGCTGGGATAACGCAGTCAGTATAGCGACCGACTACGGGATAGACTCTAACTAGTACCCAGGTCAAGAAAATGTAGGTCTACACATCCACTCCCCCTTACATCTTCATGGAGTATTGCCTAATTAGTTATAGGTAGAATGAATGAGTTGGAAGGGGACGGGATAGAAATAGTTGAAGACTTCATATGTTTAGGATCGAAATTCCACAAAGATATAGAGGAAAATCATAAAAAAACAATGTTATGCCCCAAATTTGCAAATGTAATATGGGGGCATGGACAGTATGTTTTTGGATTGTTAAAAAGATTCCATGCTGACACAAGGTCCGTGTTTGTGAAACGCGGAAGGGCATGGTAAAAGAATGTCATGCTCAGCACTGTCGCGCTGACAACGCGGAAGCGAGCAGGCATAAAGGTAAAAACACTGGGAGGTATTAGAAATGCTGAGTAGACAGAGGCTGGCAGAACGGGATTCGCCGCCGTGAGAAGTAATTATCCAATGAGCACTAGCCACCCTTAGAAATAGNTAGGTCTACACATCCACTCCCCCTTACATCTTCATGGAGTATTGCCTAATTAGTTATAGGTAGAATGAATGAGTTGGAAGGGGACGGGATAGAAATAGTTGAAGACTTCATATGTTTAGGATCGAAATTCCACAAAGATATAGAGGAAAATCATAAAAAAACAATGTTATGCCCCAAATTTGCAAATGTAATATGGGGGCATGGACAGTATGTTTTTGGATTGTTAAAAAGATTCCATGCTGACACAAGGTCCGTGTTTGTGAAACGCGGAAGGGCATGGTAAAAGAATGTCATGCTCAGCACTGTCGCGCTGACAACGCGGAAGCGAGCAGGCATAAAGGTAAAAACACTGGGAGGTATTAGAAATGCTGAGTAGACAGAGGCTGGCAGAACGGGATTCGCCGCCGTGAGAAGTAATTATCCAATGAGCACTAGCCACCCTTAGAAATAGCGTCAGGAAGGAGCGGGAGCTCACCCTCCCGGAAGTTGATGAGCCACCAAATCCAGAGTACAAAAGTATCGAAAGGGAAAATATTCGAGGCTAATCAAACAATCAGTTCAAGGAGTGTAGCCGGAGGCTATGTCCATCATGGCACCGACAAAGTGGTGGTTGGCGATGATCATCTGCATCGCTTTGTCAAATAAGTCGAACTACTCATATTAGCCATGAAGTATAAGGTGATATTAATAAAGTGCAACCCAGTGACTAGAATGAGCAACAGAGCAGGCTTGAATACCATGTGTCAGTATAGGAGGAATAACGAATATATGTGAACCTTGTGCGACCCGACAGTAGTCGGCATTATTTACTGTATATATATGTATGTATGTAGGTACTAGACGAATAGAGTAGGATGAAAATGTAGAGAACTTCATTGGCACAACCCATTAGGCTCCTTCCCCTTACCGCTCCTGCGTTACCTTACGTCTCATGGGAACTGTGAGCTCGGAACCAGGGAGCAACAACAGTCCGTACAGGAAGAATAAGCCGGAGGAAGAGGAGAGGCTCCTGAGGGACATGAGCCGACAGAGAGTAGACTACTGTGAACTATTATTTCTTTGGTAATTACTAAATACCCCCCCCCCTTACGGCAGAACAATTGGTGGCAGCGATAAGATTTACAAAGGCAATATTGGTGTAGCAATCGTTGTGGCACAACAAACAAGAAGAATAAAACTAGCGAATAATGCATATTTCTCGCTACTGTCAGCTTTTAGATCAAAGGATATACACCGAGCGATTAAAACAAAAATATATAAAACAATGATAAGATCGGTGCTTTATTATGGATGTGAGGGTTGGACGCTAAACAAGAAAGAGGAATCAGTCATCAATTCATTGGAGAGGAAAATCCTAAGACGAATTTATGGACCAATAAAAGAGAATGGGATATGGAGAATAAGATATAATAAAGAGTTATACAATTACATAGGGAGCCAGAGATCTCAGTGACGATAAAGCTAAAAAGACTGCAATGGGCTGGGCATGTACAGAGAATGGATAAGGAGCGTATCCCAAAGAAAATAATATATAGTACAATAGGTGGTAGGAGACGTACTGGGAAACCAAGAACTAGATGGATTGATGCGGCGGAAGAAGATGCGAAGAAGTGAATGGGTGTAAGGAACTGGAAGAGAGCAGCGCAGGGTGGAGAGAAATGGAGGGGCTTGATAAGGGAGGCCAAGGCCCGACTCCGGGCTGTTGCGCCATAGAAGAAGAAGAATGAATGACTAAAAGTACAGACCACTTTGAGTTTGCAAATGCATGACATAGGTTGAGTACTTGTTAGTTAATATTTTAAGAGGAAGACAGGAACTATAGCGTCATTGAGACTTCTATCAAATCATGAAGGATAAGACGAGCAGGGTAATTAGCGTGCATGGTAGAGACCATAAATATACACAAGCATTTTGTTGGAACACTCGAAGAAAAGCAACCATTTGTAAGAATTTCGGGTACGCGGGACAATAATATTGAAACAGATCTCAAAGGTGTGCACTGGATTAAACTGGCTCAGGATACGTATAGACTAGGTGGTAAACTGTTATGAAAGCGATATGAACACTCGAGTTCCTTAGAGGGCTGCGAATTCTTGACTGGCCTAGCGGATAGTGGCTTCTATTCTGCATCACTGGGGCAAAATATTCTGATTGCTTCCTGCTTGCCCGGCGTACTCTTTGAACCTGAATACAGAGGTACCGCGTTCCTCTGAATCGCTAGTGAACTTCTAACCAAACTACACGGCGTCGCATTCGAACATACCGCCTTGAGAACCCCAATTCTGAAATATCTTAAAAGGTTTGAGGACCTCTCGGTGGTGAATACAATTATAACTGACTTTCTTCTACACAATTTTAGTGCACTAGGGGCACGCGGTAACGTGGTTAGTTAAGACACTATGCTACAAGCAGGAAGGTGGTGGATTAGATTCCCGTTGCTGTCATTGGATTTTTTCAAATTGCCTAATCTTTCCAGCCGCTCTATAGCCCTTGGGTCGACTCAGCCTCTAATAAAATGAGTACAAGGAATCTTCCTGCTGAAAAGTTATGCCGGCGTGTAAGGCTGACAACCTCACCGTCATCGGTGATCCGACTGTCTGGAAGATGTGGGAGCCTCGACGTCTCACAGCCCTACAGGCCTTAAAGGCCTGTTAAGGGGATAGCATTTATTATTTTACTGAATTCTGCAGAATTATTATAAAATTACTTCTGCTATGTGACACCGTGTAGTCTAGTATAAAAGTAATAACGTTTCAGAGAAACCTGCTGTACCTATCCTCGGTGTAGAATAGTGTACCATGAAGATGGAAGCATGACGTTGAATGAGACGTTATTAATTTTTACCAAAACACACCGCGGAACATAAGACAGTACTTTTCAGAACTGCAGCTTCTTAATAGTTCACATAAAAGCATTTGGTCCAGCTGTTACTAACCGCTTGAAGACCGTAAGTCTTGGTATTCTTTGCCTGTGTTTCTGTCCTCTACTGTTATAGTCAAGTACAAAGTGTCGAAGGCCTCCCAGTCCAATTCCTTGGCCACTCTCAGCACTGCTTTTGCACTTTTACTGTTACCAAGCTCTTCATTGGTGTCGATTGTGATACATCTGAAAGAAATACAAAGTGGGAAAGCATATGAGAATACATTCCCGCATAAGACACTTTGAAGAAAAAGAGATCGAGGAAGAGAGAATGTGACACTGGGCAGTTCACTTGGCAATGCAATTATTTGACCATATAAGATGGACGAGTGTTGTAAAAAGTCCATATGTAGTTTCTTGGGGAAAGTCGTTTTTAATCGGCATCTAAGAAGAAGAGAAAGTTGGAATACGTTCTGAGAATATGAATTGGTTCGAACTGACATACAATTTTGCCCAACGTACCACATAGATATTGGTGGTGCCTGATAATGAGATTTTATTAACAATGTTTAATTTAAAATTCCAAAATAAAATAAGATTTAGTGCTATTGATATTATTATTATTATATTGCAAGTATATAGACTGTCATATTTTGTGCTTGTTATTTAATTATTTTTGTGTATTTCTATGCATTAGTGTCAACTTTGAAATTTGCCTCTGTGCTGCTAATTTTACACATAAATACACACGAATGGAATTGAACTGAATTGAATTACTAGGAGCCGGAATAATTTAGTCGGTATAGCGACTGACTAAGGCTGGACGACCGAGAGTTCAGAGTTCGAGTCCCTGTAACGTCAAGAATGTTCTCTTCTCCACGTCGTCCAGAACGGCTCCGGGGTCCACCGAACCTTCTATCTAATGGGTACCGGGTGAGGCGGTCGGGGTGTTAAACTCACAACTCACCTCCAGCTAATGCAGAGGTCAAGAAAATGTGCATCTATGCATCCACTCTCCCGTACGCCTTCATGGCGTATTGCTTAATTAGTTAAGCACAAGGACAATTTTACNTGGCATAAGGTAAAAAAAGAAGTTTGCTGCAACAAAAACAGCGGCCTCTGAACAGAACCCCATGCGCTGCTGAAGCAGTCAGTTCTGGTGCTTCGCTTTTTGCTACACCAGTGTTGCAGGATTCACTGTGATGATCAGAAGGACCGGCCGAATTGCTGATAAGATAACTTATGTCATTACTGTCACATCCGAAAAGAAATCTAGGACGCCAGTGACCGCTAGTGAGGAAAACTTCGGCGCTCTCCTTCGTCACTTAGAAGGCTAAAACCATGTCCCCTTTTTCCACCATTTTAACCCGGATGTATGATATATTTTTAGACATTTTTGACAAGCAAACTTTACCATAATTAAATAATAAAGACTTCAACAAAAATAAACACAACACTGATGCAAAGCTTTGGAGATTATTGATCGTATCAGTGGCAAGCTCTGAGAATACTTATTCATGTTACGAATTCCCTAGAAAATTCATGGTTATTTTCAACTTTTAAGAGTGGAAAGTAACTTCCGAATAAGTCACTCCTTTTGTGTCCAAATGAAGCTGTATAAATGTGTTTCACGTACTCTATGAAAACATATTTTTCCTGCGGCACTCCTTGTTTTGCAGCTCTGGACGTCTCCCAGTCAATTCCAAATGATAACTCTGGATTGCCGTCCGCATCCCTAGCATTGATGTTCACAAGCAGCTCTTCACCGATGGGAGTATTCTCATCGATGTCCGTTGGGCTTGATGGCTAGCGAGAAGACACGATATTTATTAGACTTCAGTATATATTATTTATATATTCTCAATTTACGAAATTATTACTCAAATATATTACCTGATGTGTATCAAACCCCTTATTAGCTAATCACATATTCGCGTGTGTTGTTTCATAAGAGCAGGACGTTTAAAAAGAAACCTCCCGACTATATTGAAGTTATTAATTAACACAGACGAAGAATATTGCATTTTTTTGGATGTTATGTCATAAAGCCTGATAAATATTCACTGACAATTCGAAAGAACCTGCAGGCTACTTCTTTAGGACACAAAAATGGACTTCACTTAATATAATCTTCCGACAGAAGGGGACTGCATTATACTTGTAATTCTGACTACGGTTGCTAAAAAAAATTAATATCTTCTAGGACGTGACTCCGAACTTCTCCAAATTTTAGGGTGAAGATGGAGGCAACAGGTCCCTTCGAAACTACACGTAGTGACATCAGACAGGAAGTATCTTTCCTAGTCACTACCGTGAGATCCAGTACGTTATTCCATTTGCTAGGGGCGAAGCAAGTGATGACCACACTTCTGTGAGGACACTTTCGAGGATAAGCAGTACCTTGAGAATGCAACTTTACGAGAAGAGAAGTGGCGATTTTGGCCTGCACCGTTTACTGAAACGAAATTATTTCAGACCTACTGATTCTCTTATGGTTCTTTCCACGGCTTATATCCTACCACATTTCCGAGGCCTGGCATGTTATTTTCTTGCTCTGACTCTGAAGGTGGAGGCATTACATTCCTCAGAAACAGTGGTAAACTTCTACCAGAATAAATGATATAACAGCCCAGTTCAGATCTAATGACTTCCTAAATGTAACGTGATTAATTAATTTAATTTGCTTAGTGGGAGGTGGAGTCCAACTGGGTTCATTCGGCACGGCGGCCACTGATTGGCCTATTATAGCATGCCCCGGGTGATTATGATGATGGAGAATTTGGTGGAATGAAGATGGGCAGGAAAACCCGAAGTACTCGGAAGAAACCCGCCCCAACGCCACTTTGTCCACCACAAATCCCACTTGACAGGACCCGGGATCGAACCCGGGCCGCCGTGGTGGGAAGCCAGCGATTAGCCGCTTGAGCTATGGCGCGGCCTAAACGTAACGTGATGCTCGAAGCCACTATCTGATGGTGACACATTCTCAGAGATGATTCAGACGGTTATTGGCACTAACTTAGCCAACAAGCGGCGGCCGCTCGCACAGTATAATTCTCTTGCGGACTACAGGCCACGGAGTTCATTTATTTGTTCGTGTTAGATTACTTTGTTCATCGTGTTCTACAGGTTTGGCAGCTGTCGGATTACCTGACCCGTTGATATTCGATTAAGCACGAATTGTACGACGACACCAGGTAGCGTTGCGAACCAAAATTCACTTAATGCGAGGATAGCGCATGCGCAGTTGAGGTTAACCGTTACGGTTATAGATGCTGCTATTTCAGTCCGCATTTATCTTCGTGTGTGCATGTGCTGCTGCCTGCCGTAATATATCTGTTTTCGTTCTTTGTTTTGATCGTTTTTATGAGCCGCCCTTAATAAAACGGACAAATGAAATTGCTTCAAACTCACCATGATTGGCAGCAATTAACTGAAAACAACCTACGTGGGGTGTGGTAGTGCTTTTTGTGTCGTTGTGCAATACTAGTGATTTCGAAAAAGAAACTGTTATATATATATATATATATCGGAAGAGAATTTGGGTTTGATGAACCAGAAAGTGACGATGATCCGGAAGGTCTCAGTTCACACTCGGAAGAATTGACTGATGATTTCCTACTCTTAGAACAACACAGAGCTTTTGAAGAAACCGACAGTAATGCTGAAGAATGAGGTGAAGTGCAGGTGAAGGAGTTTAATCTCAAGGAATCCGAAGGTATCTTTGAAGCTGTAGAAGTAAATTTAAACTATAAGTACATTCTTTTCGTCCTTTAATGAAATATTTCATTAACAAACATAAAAATATGTTTAAAGTTTTTCATGGCATATTCCCATCGAGCTGGAACCAATTACCACATTCTACTCGTGCTTAGTACGAATTCGAATAACGTGACAACTTCATGGAATTCATTATCCGAACTAGTCGAGACCTGCTTGTATGATATTTCTCTTCTCTCCAATGAGTACCGAGGCTTAGGTACCACCAAAGAGTCCGTCCCAAGTCCAAGAGATTTCATATATTTAATAACATGTTAGTCTATATATCGTGAGCGGATGTCAGCCCACGCCCGACAAGACGACTGCTACTTGCAGGATGTCCAGTACTGCCTATTCAACATATCCCAACCCATTTCCCCATTTTCCCCTCCAGCCGTAACCGCAGACGTCATGCCTCGGTGACAAGACAGCACGGCCTTGGAAGTAAACAGAACTCCGTCAGTCGGCGCACATTGCAGTGATCTTGAATAATTGGTGCATTTTAGAACTCCTTGGCCTGTAGTCCGCAAACGAACTATGCCTACCGAGCGACCGCCGCTTGTCGGCGAATTTAGTACCAACTTAAGTGGATAGAGGAAGTCGCGTGGTCAGAACAACGGATCCCCACGGCCGTTAATCTCTTAGAAATATGTTTAATTAATTGTTGGCATAAAAGTCGTAAGCCGTGTTCATTTCTGTTGACGGTTTCCGTAATCTGGCTATACTCATCGTGAAGAGGTTTGTGTTCGTAAGATTGGCAGTAATGATGACAAGGAAGTGTTACCATATAGAGCTCAGGCCTCTCGTCGTTCAAGTCCTGGATGTTCACAGTAATCTGGGCGTAAGCAGTGTGTGGAGGTGCATTTGTGTCCTCCGCTTTCACTGTTACAAACACTTGGGGCTGCCTCTCATAGTTGAATTCTGTATTCACTGTTACGCCTCCGTTCTGAGGGTCAATTCTCAGGTAACTTTCGCTTGTCAGGCTATAACTGAAAATCAGAGCAATTCAAGCGATAAAAATCAAATTATATCTTCATTTACTTTTTACCATCATAAGAGCTTTACTACTTTAATATGTTTTTGTTTCATTTCATGCATCCTCTTGTGTTATAATATACAACTCTTTTATTGACCGTCACAACACAACAAATAGAAAAAATCAAGGTTAGCGCCCAGCTATGGTTTCGCTACATGTTTCAGCCACTAACTTCAGTCATCAGCAAACACATATTAACAAACGTATACCATTGAACTGCTGTACATTAAACTGGATACAATATTATTAATAATTTAAAATACTTTGCGTAAAAATACAATAAGTCAGATTATATAAAAACTGAAAGTTATTGTATAAAACAAGATAACATACAAGATAATATACAACATCGAATCAGTCGTTGATTTTTTTTACTTTTCATACGTTTCTATGGATCAATTGGAAGTTCGATATTTCTTTTATATAAGAATGTATAGGAGGCCCATGATCTTGTTTTATACAATAACTTTTAGTTCTTATATAACTTGACTTATTGTATTTTTACGTAAAATATTTTAAATTATTAATAACATTATATCCAATTTAATGTACAGCAGTTCAATGGTATTTTTTTTNCAACTCTTTTATTGACCGTCACAGCACACCAAACAGAAAAAATCAAGGTTAGCGCCCAGCTATGGTTTCGCTACATGTTTCAGCCACTAACGGCCATCATCAGGCAAACACATATTAACAAATTAATATTAATTAATTTGCAACATCACGGGCCTCCTATACATTCATATATAAAAGAAATATCGAACTTCCAATTGGTCCATGTAAACGTATGAAAAGCAAAAAATCAACAACTGATTCGATGTTGTGTAACATCAACTAAGTTTTATCTTGTTTTATACAATAAATTTTAGTTTTTATATAATCTGACTTATTGTATTTTTACGCAAAGTATTTTAAATGATTACAGCAGTTCAATGGTACGTGTATATGTCTGTTAATATGTGTTTGCCTGATGATGGCAGTTAGTGGCTGAAACATGTAGCGAAACCATAGCTGGGCGCTAACCTTGATTTTTTCTGTATGTTGTCTTGTGACGGTCAATAAAAGAGTTGTATAAGTAATACTATAACTGAACATGCGGGGATATTCTGCACAGTCAATTTTTCTTTAGGTAACCCGAGGGGCAAGAACAGTACGATAATATCGGGACGTTGGTGGGTCGCGGACCGCTGATGTGGGCAGTTCGGCACTGTGCAGTGAGCAGGTGTCCAGGAGGTTGACGGNTTTCAATTTTGATTCACATTGGACATGTTTAACAACGGCAGGACGGCCTGTGTGAGCTTCTGAGAGCATCCTGCTAAACATTTATCAGACAGAAAGTTCCGAACAACATTTGTAGGAAGAAATGGAACATACGAGTAAAATTTTAGTTCAGAATAATTTTTCTTTCATTCCTACGGTTCTACAGATAACGAAACGGAATAAGTATTATGAGACATTCGAACTTTCATATTCAGCAAGAAATGGCGACCTCCAGAACACAGTCGTTGCAGGAAGGAAAAAAGAAATTTGTTTTCATTCATAGTGTCTGAAAACAGGTTCCTTACGTGTTTTAGTATAGTACAATAGGGCTTTAAAGCACGTTTTGAACAATTTATATGTGTTTAATATTCAAATACGACTTGCAACTTCCACGGTCACAGTATGCATTGAAATCTCATGCAATTTAGCGGTGCCAGTGTGGAGTTGTTGTCCGACTGTCCATGTTGCCAACATCCGGTATTGTACTCTATTTGACATGATACGATATATGATATTTGTGATATAATGCCTGAAAGCCGGAATAGTGGAGCCAGAGCGGAAGTCAATTGCTAGCCAACGGATCGCCAAAAACACGTTCACGCTGAAACGAACAGACATGGAAGTTTTTTGCTAGCCAACGGTTCGGGAAGGAAGTTTCCATGACAACAGACATTTTCCTTGGTTACCGATAGCCTATATAAGGAGCTGTGCAGAGAAGAACGAGTCAGTCGTAGTTCAGTCGTAAGAGAGTTCAGTGTTCATCTGTGGAGTGTTAACCAGAGAACAATGGAAGCCGAAGGAGTGACCGATTCGTAAATCACAATCAAGTCAGTCACGCAAAAGAGAAGACACTCGTAGTCCAGTAAGGAATGGAGCAGCCATTGACTGTGGGCTGTTAT
>NW_019734362.1:223854-240044 GCF_002891405.2 Cryptotermes secundus
AAGGAGCTGTGCAGAGAAGAACGAGTCAGTCGTAGTTCAGTCGTAAGAGAGTTCAGTGTTCATCTGTGGAGTGTTAACCAGAGAACAATGGAAGCCGAAGGAGTGACCGATTCGTAAATCACAATCAAGTCAGTCACGCAAAAGAGAAGACACTCGTAGTCCAGTAAGGAATGGAGCAGCCATTGACTGTGGGCTGTTATGGTTGGTTGTAATTGCAAGGAAGTGGCAATACATCCAACCATAAAATCCAGAACACATTATTATTAGTCATGCAATCGTGTCATGCGTTACAATATTCTTTACATAAATTATTGACAGGTTTTAGGAGCCAGTATTTCTATAGTGGCCCCTAATTTCAAGTGTCGAGAGTGGTCCTATAGACACGTTTTACTGTAACTTACGGCCGAATTTTCCTTACGTTATGCTGTCGAAGGCGTCCAGATCCTTAGCGTTCACATCCCCTAAATATGTTCCTATTTCTGCATTCTCATCGACATCAAAGGAGAATATTTCTCTCACGAAAACTGGAGCTTCATCATTGACGTCTTTCAGTTTTATGTTTACTTCTGCTTCTCCAGAGCGGGTGCTGTCATTAATTTCAGTTGCCTTGATCTGGAAACAAATTTAGGTATTGAAGAAAGTCGTCTTCTGGGTTTAGGCGCCGTGTATTCTTCGTTTTGGCCGACGTTCCTAAGAAACGTCATAGTCATCGCCGTGAAAACCTCAAAACTTACAAATTCAGGTATTATTTATCATTCAATAAATGCTTGCATATACTGGTAGTTTTTTAATTACAAAACTGTAATCAGTAATACATTAATCCTGTTTAGTTATCGGAAGTACAACACTTTCTTACTGTTTGATCACTGTATCTAAAAAATTCGAATTATCCTGTTTGCTATATGCCTGAGGTTGCATCCCTAAACTTTCCTCCCAATGATGGAAGGAACACGTGTCGCAGACATACCCTGAGAGTTATATCATTGCAGTTTCCCTTGTCGTAGTCGAGACGCTCTGGATTAATCACGGAGAGTTTCACATCTGTTGCTCTGTATCCCTCTCTTGGAATCACATCGAACGCTTCGTAACAGAATTCATCTGTTCCTGTGCCTTCCAATGTAATGTAGAATTGTCCGTATTCGACCTGCAAAATTTCATGCATTTAGTTTCAGTTTTACTCAGGATATGGAACACACGGTCTGCAGGAGGACAGGTGATTTAGTAACATATTTCCACACGACACTTTCACACACATTTAAACTACGTATAAACATACATACATACACACATCATCCATATCCATGCATGCAGTCTTACTTTCGCGCATTTACTCACACATGCCCGGCGGCATGCGGTAGCGTAGTTGGTTGAGGCACTGTTACAAGTCGGAAGGTCGCGGGTTCGAGTCCTGATGAGGTGGACTTTTTTAATTTACCTAATCCTTCCAGTCGCGCTATGGCCCTGGGGTCGAGTCAGCCTCTAACAGAAATGAGTACCGGGAATTTTCCTGGGGGGTAAAGAGCGGCCGGCGTGTAAGACTGACAACCTCACTACCATCTGTGAGCCGATTGTCTAGAGAAAATGTGGGCGCCTCGACGTCTCACAACCCTATGAGCCTGTACGTCTTGTTACAGGGATAGCTTTTTTCATTCACACGTGTCAATGCCGGGCAAACGGGCACAACACATATCAATTATGACCTGTATTTTGAATGGGGGGGGGTGTCCGGTTCCAATCACGGCTGGGTCACCAGGTGTGCTGACTGAAGTTTTCTGTGGTCCCCACAGTTTCTAGAGGCAAATGCAGGAATAGTAAATCAAACTGCACCGAGAGCTCCTGTCCTCTCCATATCGCTGTTCACTGATCATCCTACGGCTTGAAGCCATATTGTCTGCACTACAGACAGGGTTGTTAAATAAACCGTAAATAAGTTAAGAAACACACAAGCATACGTAGATACACATGACAGCATCAGTGAATTAGCATGACTTTGAATTGCTTACGTCCCTTAACTGTACTTTGACCCAATGATATCAAGCAGAGTGCAAATAAATTTGATGCATAGAAAACCATGCGTAATTGTTTTATTTTCATCGGCCTCTCAGTCTCCCAATCCGTTTAGGTAAACCGCTACTTAGAAAACCTTGGTGTACATATCAGTAACACTTTTGACTAACTTTTACTGCACTCCTGGACCTATCTTACACTGTCTACATAACAGCCCTTAGTTTAACACTCATAGTACTATTATCTGTAAGTAAAAGTTCTAACCTTTCATTCAAGATTAATCTACAATGTACAGTTTGTACCTTCCTGCTATATTCGGATTGGGCTTTAAGCACACAAGTTACACTACGTGAACAAGTCTGTTTCTTACCTCAAAGACACACATTGTATTTCAATTCTAAGTAAAATTCCATCCCTCACCCATCACTCTCGCAATATGAATCCAGTTGTACAGCTGTTTAAACACAGTATATCCTTGTGTATGTATTTTTTTTCAGATTAACCCATGATTTCTGCCGCCCCATAGCTCAGCCAATTGTCTAGAAAATGTGGGAGCCTCGACGTCTCACAAACCCATGGGCCTCCTCGGCCTGATATATGGGCAGCTTTAACTTTACCAATTTTTGTACATTTATTAATATCGCTGTTGCATTTTCAGATCATATTGTAAAGCACACAAATCAATTTACAGCATTTTTCTGTCATAGGATATTTTGTTCAAGAAATCTAAACCCAGGACTGGTCTTTACATCAGGACATTGAAGAATAATGCTTGTGAATACAGCGGTGAACTGGAAAGTGCGTAAATCAGCGATAATGCTGTATCGATTGTAATTAAGAGGGACTGTAACCGAAGTTCCACTAAATCCAATCATCCGATCTAGAATCCAATATTCGGCACACGTGACAGTACATTTTTCTGTGGCAAGGAAATGAGAATCTTGAATTGGGTGCTGATTTTCCTGGACATAAGAGAATCATAAGAGGGTAGAGTGTGTTAGTGATAGGATGTCATGCATAATACTAAGGTTGCTGGTGTGATATCATTATTCTGAATGTCCACACCCCAACAGAGGATAAAATTAATGATATGAAGGATAGATTCTGCGAAGAAGTAGAATATGTATTCGATAAATTTCCTAATACGATATGAATAATTTTTAAGAGATTTCAATGCCAAAGTAAGTTAAACAAAAACTGGGAATGAGAGTTTATATAAAGTTAATATTGATAATTGAATTAGAGTAGTAAAATTTGTCATATCCAAAGATCTTGATTGTCAAAAGTACGATGTTCCCACATCAAAATATTCATATATTTATTTGGACATCTCCTGATAGAAAGACTCACAATCAGTTTGACCGTACTTTGATAGATAGAAAAAGGCATTAAATTGTACTTGATGTCCGATCGTTCAGAGCAGCATATCCTCATACCGACCTCTATGTGGTGGTGGCATAAGATAGGGAAAGACTGGCAGTGAGTAAACAAAAACATACAACGTTCATATGGAGGAGATGAATGTAAAGAAATTAGAAGAAGTAGACGGTAAAAAGCAGTATCGAATTGAAACCCTAAAGTGGATAGCAGCTTTGGAGAACTTACACGCTGAGATGGGTATTTTCATTGCGTGCATCCTGTTGTGTGTCACAAATATACGACAATATAAATTTTCCGTCAACACAAAAAACGTGGTTTTACAATCAATCAATACTAGAATTAAATTTTGTTTTCTACTGTTACATGTTTCGGTCCTCATGGGACAATCATCATGCAGTATTATGATCGTACAACTAAAGTTATTTAGTTCCTAAATATGGATCCATATTTAGTGCTACACGTCCATGTTATAAAGTTATGCATATGTTAGAATGTAACAATTTCTCAAAATATTAAGAGTATACAAAGAATTTGTATTAAAATGTATATCAAACTTATTAGCATGTAATGTTTATCGATGAAGAACAATATCTTGGAAAGATTTTACATTACTAGATAAAGAATTGGGGATAAACTTGAAAGTTATACAAGTAAGTAATAAAATAATAGAATTATTAAAATTATTATAAGAATTATTAATATTAAATAATAAGATGTTAAAATTTCTCATGCAATGTTCTGAGTTTGTTATTAATAAATTTTGGAAAAGAAAACTATTACAATATCAAAATTTCATCCAAATACAGTCTAGGTTTATACGATTTGAATGACATGGTTCGACGAAGAATGCTCAGAATAAAGAGATCAAATGTAACAATCCAAATTGCAATGGCTACAAGATCCAAGCGAAATAAATGGGGATAAAAAGGTAAAATTGTCCCCGTGTTTAACTAATTAAGCAATATGCGATGAACGCGTATGACGGAGTGGATGTATAGATCCACATTTTCTATTTCGAATAAGAAAAAAATTACTTGATCAGTGGAGGGAGTCTATTATTGTACCAATTCACAAGATGGGTAATAAAACTTACTGAAGTAATTATTGTGGGATATCACTGCTATGAACTTCATACAAAATTGTATCCAATATTCTTATCTCAGGGGTAAGTCGATATATAGATGTAATTATTGGAGATCATCAGTGTGGGTTTCGATATAACAGGTGAACTATTGATCAGATCTTTTGCAATCGTCAGATATTTCAGAAAATTTTGGAGTACAATGACACAGCTCATCAGCTATTCGTAGACGTAAAGAAAGTCTATGATTCAGGTAGGAGGGAATTATTGACAATAGTCTCATGGAGTTTCGTGCACCCATGAAACTAGCCAGATTGATTAAAATGTGTTTAAATGAAATCTATAATAATTGTGTTTAGGTAAACATTTGTCTGATACGTCTCCTATCCAAAATGGTCTAAAGAAGGAGATGCTTTATCGCCATTGCTTTTCGAATTTGCTTTTGAATATGCCATTAGGAAGGTCCAGAAAAACCAGGTGGGACTGAAATTAAATGACACACACATCAGTTGCTGAGCTATGCTGACGATGTGAGTCTACTGAGTGATAATACACATGTAGATACCATAAAGAAAAATACAGACTCTCTAAATGACGTCAGTAAGAACGCTAGTCTAGAAGTAAGCGCAGGGAAAACTCTATATATTACTGTCTCATCATCAGAATGCAGGGCAGAATCATAATATAAAGACAGCTAACAGATAGTTTGAAAATGTGGTAGGTTTGTAATATCATGAACGACTATAGCAAATCAAAATTTGATTCAGAATATAATTAAGAGAAGACTGAATTCGGGAAATGCTTGGTACCATTCAGTCCAGAACCTTCCGTCTTCCAGTCTACTGTCTAAAAACATAAAAATTAGAATATACAAAACAATAATTTTGCCTGTGCTTCTGTGTGGGTGTGAAACTTGGCCTCTGACATTAACGGAGGAACATAGAATGAAGGGGTTTCAAGAGAGAGTACTGAGGAGAATATTTTGACCGAAGAGAGATGAAATGACGGGAGGCTGGGGAAAGCTGCTTACTGAGCATCTTCATAACTTGTGCCCTTCGTCAATTATAATAGAATAATTAAGTAAAGGAAGATGAGATGGCCAGGATATGTAGCACGAATAGGGAAGAAGAGGAACTCATGTAGGATTTTGGTGGGAAGGCCAAAAGGAAAGAGACCAGCAGGAAGACAAAGACGTGAGTGGTTGTATAATAATAAAATGCATAAGAGAGAGCTGGGATGGGGTAATATGGATTGGATTGATTTCGCCCAGGAGAGGGACTGGCACTGGCACTGGCACTGGCACTGGCACTGGCACTGTGCACGATAATGAACCTTTGGGTACCTTACATTCTTGGGTATTTCAGGAGTAGCTAAAGAAACTGTTGACTTCTAAGTAGGGCTTAGCTCATTGAAGTTAGTTTTGTTTTATTATTATATTAATTTACTGATGGTTAAAAGTTCATTACATAATTTCAATTATCGGACAAATATTTGAAATTTTACAGTTTTGTTCTTCACGTCCGCAAGAGACGTTGTATTTGTTGCAGTTGTTTGTGTTTCTCTGTAATTGTTGTAGTAGTTAATCGTATTTGGTATGTATTCATTGTGGCAGGATGTCCTTATTGTTGTGTTTTGTGTATTGTGTTTTGTTTGAACGTGTTGTCACTTAGTGTAATGTGTGTTACTTGTCTGTTGTGTCCTATTGTGTACTACTGCCACCGGGCTAAAACCAAATTGCAGTATAATAAATTATATATATATATATATACGAGTGCTTGAGGTTTACTGATGTGTAGTATGGCGTTTACCTTCGGAATTCAGAAGTTCAGATATTTCGTCCAGTATTTTTTTCTTTATTTTAGCTCTCTTTTCCGAATGTATTCTCCTAACTACAGAGACTATCACATCCTCTAACCCAATCTCTCTGTAACTGTTCTATCATTTTATTATTTACTTAACATGTTCACAGAAATCTTGCATTGGCTTTTGGCCGTAACAGAACTTTTGTGTCGTGGAATCGCGGATGAAGCTCAATACAACATTCAGATTTCTAGAAACTTCTCCTACAACCGCGGAAGGTATGATACTTACACTGTCTCTGTCTGAAACTGTTATAGTCGTGTCTGTGAAGTCAATGACGCCCGAATACTCCTCATTAATTTCAGCCGTTAATTTGTCTGGTCTCACTTCAGGTATTTCCTTATTCTCTGCTTTCACTTGCACGATGTAGCTCATATATCCAGTGTGGCCTCCTTTGTCCTAGGAGCGATAAGACCAACAATGAATAATATATTTTAAAAACATACCTTCTGTACATATTTCCCTGATGATAACATCAGAAATAATAGCAACAATGAAATCCTGATAAAACTTGTGTAATGTAACATGCAGACCCGTTTCTAGGCAACGCCCGATATACATGCACGCAACATTAGAAAGGATATTAGAGGGAGTTTATCTATGTGGCCCGCGCCATGACACGTGCTGTGCAACGGGCCAATATACACGTATTCTGACATGTGACATTTGTTTTCTCTGCTTCGTGGTCCGTGCCTCGACTATATAAGGGACTAAGTTGTCGGTAGGATACCCATGGAAAGTCAGTAGTTGAAGAAGAATTAGAAGTCAGCTGTAAAGACTTAGTGTGTGATTAGAAGATTTAGTAACAGTGAGATTATTTTAATTCCGTTACGAGGACACGACTAGTGAAAAGTTAGAATCCTAGTGCGTGTGTAACGGTGAACTGTAAATTGTGTAAATCAGCTATAGCGCTGAATTTCTTGTTAAGTACTAGTTGACTGTATAAGGTGTTAATAAATCTATTCGCCCATCGAAACTCCGTCTCTAGTCCTACTACACGTGATAGTAGTAAACATAAAGGTAAAGTTTTTCCTAAGGATCGCGCCCCGAAGGGTAGCGATAAACTGAACGCATTCTTAAAGATTCTATTGAATGGAAGTCAGTGTCACCTTCATAGTCAGGCAGATTTTACCTCTCTATTAATTGGACAGGAGACTGGGTGGTCCCTAGAGCAGATTAAGACACTGTGACGTTCAGTAAACTCCGGCAATCTAGCTCTTAGGTAGTCACTTCAGTCCGGCACACGACATTGTAACAGTGCAGTGGGTACAACGTAAGGGGATGCTAGCTGGTGCAGATTATTAACAAAAGACAAAAATATCAAGAAATGAACTGAGATGTTCAAGTTTCTTTATAGCCTTCAACTTCAATACACGAGTAGGTGTAACTAACAAATTTACAATTAAATAGCTTAATTCAAAATTCTGCTAGTATTCTCTACCTAAGCATTACTTCTTTGATTTGTAAACACTGTAAAAAAAATGTTCCAGGAATAAAAAAAACTTTTGATTATAAATATGCTAGCCGTGGGGATTTGTAACTTTTAAATATAATGCATTAATGCCAGTCAGCGTATTAACTTGTCGATCGCAGTGGCTGCACTGTATAAGTCATGAACTGTCGTTCCCCACTCGAACACTGGGATCGTGGGTTCCAATCCCACTCAGGGTATGGATGTCTGTGTGCGTTTATTCTGTGTGTCGGTCGGGCTGATCCCCCGTGAAAGGAGTCCTGCCGATTATGTGTAGGGTTATAAAACTTAAAACGAACAGTAACGACATTACGACTATATGAAGTGCACATTGATAATTGGTTTGATGACAAAGGATTATTCATAATAGCCAAACGTTACAAATTTCTGTATTAATCTCACTAATTATATCTGCAAATTTTGTGTGTACATTTGGAAAATACAAACATTACCTCAACTAGAAATTTTGCTATTGTCCTTGAAAGCGCCCGTAGTCAAGAAAATTTGTTGTTCTAAATCTTTAAACGAAACTTGATATTTAAACAATGCAAATATTTTTCACTGACTTCGAGTGATCTGGTTATTAAATTATAAATAATTTTGGCACAAATTATTGAATGTACCCTTCATGAATCAAATTCGTTTGTTTCTTCCGGATAGTTACCAATACGTATGTAAAAATAAATCTAGCACTGATACTACCAATGATTATCTACGGAGCATATATGTGCGAGTACCTTATATCAAGAACTACTATTATACTCCTTAACAAAACCAATTCTATAGCAATACTTCCGGCACACTGAAATGTCCAATTTCGAACGATCGGATTGCTCGTTGAGTAAAACATGACAATGTCTATATATATAAAACCGTTATATCTTACCTCTACTTCAAGGAGTAACGAATGAACTGGCTTCTTAATAAATTCAAGTTCCCCTTTTATTCTCAGTACAACATCAACACAGTTCTCTAGTAGAGTTTCACATGTTTGTCCTTCAGCCTTCACCAGTTCAATATCTTTCGATACTTCATCCTGAAAGATAAATCAATAATATTATTCTCATTTCTTAAAAAATGTTTGAAATCTAAGTTTACAACATAAAATGACGTAATATTTACAAATAAATTGCTCCATGATATTCCCACATTATGGATACTGCGTTAAGATTAAAAATAATGGGAAATGTTGTGTTTACTCTGAAAGAATAACTACAGATGCTCAGACAGTGATCTACATAAGTGCCTTATATATTCATTCACATCAATTACTTACTTGCTTACTTACTTATGGAGCTGAGCCCTTCTTGAGGAGAAGCCAAATCTGCAGCTACTCAAGAATTTCCCTGCATTTTATGGAACCCGAAGGTTCATTACCGTGTTCACAAGGGCCCTCCACTGGACCCTACCCTGATTTCTTTAGCTTAGGTCGTTTATCCAGAGGATCCGTCCAGGTCCGAGGCTTTGTGTGCATTTTCGTAACAAAGTTATTTTTTACGGTGAGGAGTTGTTAGCCCCAAGCCCAAGCTCCAAGCTGGAGGGCCACCCCTTGTCGGCTGTCCGCGACTGCTTATTCAATATATTCGCAGCTTTTCTCCAAAACTAGAGGGCGTCTCCTCCACCCGCAACCTGAGGACGCGTCATGCCGTGGTGACAGGGACCCACCTAACATGGTTGTATAATGAATAAAATGATTGTAAAATGAACACAGAATCAATTTATTCATTATATTGATATGATTCATATCAGTTACAGAATAAAATATGTGATCATATTCAGCCATATTCTGTGTTCATTTTAGAATCAATTTATTCATTATATGAGTAATATACATGGTTTCTTTTATTGCTAGAGAGCTGGGACTAAGTCCCTTGTACTGCGGTCACTTCTGGCCTATTGTACCAGCCCCAGATAATAGGTGAGGGTGATTGTGGAGCAATTGGTGGAATGAAGATTGGCAGGGGAAACCGAAGTACTCGGAGAAAACCTGCCTCAGCCCCACTTTTTCCACCACAAATCCCACTTGACCAGACCCGGGATCGAACCCGGGCCGCCGCGATGGGAAATCAGCGACTGACCGCTTGAGCTATGGCGCGGCCTGATATAAACACCATATTGGTCGCCCCGTGCTTTTCCGTTTACACAGACAACCAGTATCCTTAAACTGCCGATACCACCGCAGAATGCTCTGTTTACACGGTGGTTCTTTTCTGTGCTCTGCTCTGAATGCACGCCGCACTGCAGTAACAGGCGAACATCTCGCATATTCCAAAACAAAGAAACTCTTTTCCAGCTTTGTCGCCATTTTGTGAGGCAGTGCACTCATGCTGCCAACTGGTGTATCACAATGCAAACTTGGTGAGTTTGCGTTTATTTTCATGTCTGAATCATATTTGAATGTGTATTATTTTGGAAAATATAGTGTTTTGAAATGGAATGAATCATTTGATGTAATCCTCTATAATTGACTGTTGATACTGGCTGCATGTGCCTAAGAATCAGCACCATCTGGTGTTATAATAGTTAACTGATTACTTAAAAGAAGCATTTAGGTGTGCTAGAAGTCAGAGCATACGGATTTCCCAAATAAGATGTGACTGCAGAACAGTGGCGTAGCATGACTACCGAAAGCAGGGAAGCAACTTTATATACGTGTATATAAATTTTTTCTACATACCCTATAGTTTCTATCTTCTATTTAAAAGAAAACAACTAATAGTTTAATATGTATTGTATATTTAAGCTAATATATTAAAATAACACATAATTATCAACACAATTTTATAGCCATCAAATGACAGGGTTGTGAACCTGGAATATAATTAATGCTTACTTTATTGTTTATAATTCAGCTCGATTCTTCTGTTTTTCTTGGCAAACAGATCAATAACCTCATCTAGAAAGCTGGGTTTGGACTGCAGTTTGTTTAGGAAGGACTTTTCAATGTTCATCAAAGCCAGTGATGACAACCTATCCTGGTTCTGCGAATTTCTTAAGTAGTTTTTTAATCTCTTCAGAGCTGAAAATGAGCGTTCATCTGCAGCACTTGTCGCTGGTATTGTTAATACTAGCTCACATAATTTGAAGATTTGCGGGAAAACGCATGATAACTGAAGAGCATACATATATTGATGTAAGTCATACACACTATCTTTTGCCATATCTGGGTCCGAAAACATTACTAAAAGTTCACTCTTTAAGGCAACAAAGTCAAAAAATGCACCATAATTTTCTTTTAAACAGGAAAATGCTTTTTCANAAGAGAGGTCTCACTGACTTGTGCATAAGTGACACGCTAACACCCTCTGAAAACTATAAGCACGCCTAACTGCAAGGTCACAGACTGTTCTACTGCAAACTGCAATACCTTACATCTGGCAACATTGCTGGAAGCACGACGCTAGTAGCATACCATAACGGATAGCTCACTTACAGACAACATTGACATTGAGTCAGCCAGTTAACCCAGGGGAGGGTGGAAGCGAAAGACCTGCTGCTTCCGCGCGTGTTGCAGTTTAAATTTCCCTGCATTTTGGAAGAAAATAACTGATCTATCCTGATAAATTGTTTATGTAACACATTAAAACTTGCAATATTCTCATTATATGTAATATATGTTCTCAGATTAATTAATATTTTGAAGTATGAAATNCTCTATAATTGACTGTTGATACTGGCTGCATGTGCCTAAGAATCAGCACCATCTGGTGTTATAATAGTTAACTGATTACTTAAAAGAAGCATTTAGGTGTGCTAGAAGTCAGAGCGTACGGAGCGTACATTTGCCCATTTGACTTTCAGAAGTGTATCCATTCACACGATGTTTTGTTCTTCATTCATTAGAGGTGTAACTTTGTTGCTGAGATGCCAGTTCAGCAATCAGGTACATATCCATGAACCAGATGTTATTTCCGAATAACGATTCACAACAATCTGAGTTGAAACGGAAAAAACAATTTCTTCTGCTGCAAGAAAGTCAATTAAAAGGAACGGGAAATCAAAATTATAATGCAGGATACGTAGATCATATGGCCTGTCTAGTTCCAGGAAAGTTATTCGTGATTAAATTCGTACGAACATAAGAGTGGAATTCTTTGGAGAAAAGAGTGAAGGACAAATATTGTTGTAATATATGACAATAGAATTCATACAGTTTAGGCAATAACAATGCCAGTTAATTCATAAATCCCTAGCACTGCGTCAGATGAAACATGTGAAAACTGTCACTGATTTTGCTCACGATAATTTTATGCCAAGGAATTAAAATATTGACCACAGCAGTAAAGCAATTCTGAACAGTTAAACTTATCTAAGTGTAGACAAAAAAGACACTGTTCACTTGAATCTGAAGCATGAATAGAGCTTGTTTCTCTCTGTTTCCGAATACTACCTAAATGGTTAATAAGGTTAGGCCTGCGCCAAACCTATTATATTATTTGGCTACTGAACAAGCTTGGAATTACAGAAGGAGGGCGACAGATACAAAACAAAATTCGGTATATGAGGAATTAAATATCAGATTAAATTCGGGAATACTTGCTACCACTCAGTTCACACTTTTCTTTTCTTCTCGTCTGCTCTCTGAGGTCATAAAGATTAAATATTAGTACACATAAGTTTCTGTGGGGTTGTGACTCTCGGTCTCTCAAACAAAAATGTATTGTGGGCACTTGAGAATAGGGCGCTGAGGAATAAATTTCGACCTACGGGACATGAAATAATTCGGAAGCGTACTGAAAAGCTTCCTAACTTATACTCTTCCCACCGCGGAGGCCAGGTTTCGATCCCGGGTCTGGTCAAGTGGGATTTGTGGTGGACAAAGTGGCGCTGGGGCAGGTTTTCTCCGAGTACTTCGGTTTCCCCTGCCAACCTTCATTCCTCCAATTGCTCCACAATCACCCTCACCTGTCATCTGCGGCTGGTACAATAGGCCAGAAGTGGCCGCAGTACAAGGGAATTAGTCCCACCCCACTAGCAATAAAAAACTTATACTCTGCTTTGTATATAATTAGAACGATCAAATTAAGGTGGGGGTTTGTGGTAAGGGAATGTAGCACGCATAGAAGAGAGGAGACGTGCATGCAGGTATTTGTTAGGAAATTCTGAAGAAAAAACCTCTATGAAGACCTAGACGTAAATTGGAGGATAAAATGAGATTAATCTTAGACAAATAGGATGACGGACGTGAAATTGATTTATCTGACTCAAAATAACCATTACCGGCAGGCTGTTGTGAATGCGATAATAAATCTTTGGGTTCTAGGGGGACAAAGTTGCTGCCGTCCGTAACATTCTCTAAGTCACACGTGTCCCCTGGGTAGTGCAAATGAGCACCAAACCTGGAAAAGCTTCCCAAAAGAAAAGTGCAAACTTCTTCAAGATGCAACAAAGCAAGAACTTGAGTGCTCTCTACTGGGAAGCAAGAAGCAAAATGTGTTAAATGATCCCAAATGCAGCCACTGGAAACCAACCAACCAACATTTGGGTTCTATAAAATGTTAATGTTTGAGTGTCTGAGGAACTGTTGACTTCTCATGAAAAACTCAACTCCATGGATTTAGCTTCTTAGTTCATGAAGAGATAGAGGGATCGTTCCGAGTTTGATCCCAAGTCATGTAGGATTTGTGGTGGACAAAGTGGTCCTGGGGCAGGTTTTCTTCTAGTATTTCGATTTTCCTTGCCAATTTTCATTCCACCAGCTCCATATTCAGTACTCATCGTAACATCGTCGGTGTATGGTCGCGATAGCGACAGCGTCGTTAAATAACCAACTTAAAAAAGCATCCTTGTTGTTTCAAGAAAAAAGCTGTCGGAATATTTTATTGGCTGGTCTATATGGACATCCAGTAACTTGTTTTGAAAAGAAAAAATATTCCACTACTTTGTAAACCAACTCATATTCCATGACTAATAAGGCTGTGGCTCTACATATCCGCATTTAAACTGTAACACCCACAAGACAAAGAAATAACACTAAATCGAAAGACTACTCGCTGGTTCGTGACCAGTCATAGAGCCTATACTTTTATCATTTCAACAAAACATCTACGTACGTGGTATATGGTAATCAAAAACTGAGTAATTTGGCACTCTTTTCACAAGAATTTAGATTTTTCGGACAGCAGGGAAAGATGACTTGCAAATTAACGTTCGTACAAACTATAATGTTAATTTCAGCAGCATGGAACACCCTGGAAGGATTCTATATAAAGATTTGTGGTTGTGCTTACCATTTCCTTCACCGTGAATTTCATTCCATCCATAATTCCATCTCGGTCTTGAACTACGAGCTGGCAGTGCGTTGGACCAATGTGGGTTTCCTGAAATTTAAATATTAATATCGTAACATGAACGTCAGCCTACATTCCTGTTTATCATTATAGAAACACATTGCCAATAAGCAGCCGATTGGATTCATTCATTGATTGATGCTGATTCAGCTCCGTTAGATAGTCGAGACTGATGACACATAAACAAATAAAAGGAAATATAAAAGCTAAACTTAAAAAAAAAATTAATAAAATATCGGTGGTGGGATTCTCTCCACGCCAGACGTTGTAGTAATATCATCATGTCTCGTGTACGCCATGTGATGGACAGTTTAGCGTGTCTCAGACTGTAATGAATCGTGCCTAATATTCAGGAGTCTGACAAGAGATGCGAGTTATAACCAGATAAACAAAAGAGGCTGTAAATAGATCAGAATGCCTTAGGATGAGGAAAGGACTCAAGCACAATACAATTGTAGCACTTAAATGAGCGTGTCTATCCCGAAACTGCAAAGTCTGACGAGCTACGGCGATCATCGATCGAAGCGTCCTCGAGGTTTGGCGTCCCGACATGTGTAGAACGACAAGGGGGTGGCACATTATGTACAAGCGCGTGCCGGGTCACTTCGCGACAAATACTTTAAGAAGAAAAAGCTGTTACGATTTCTGTAAGGACGTGTTTGCTGTCTCACGGAGCACAAGAGAAACTCTCCTACAACCCCTTCATTAGTCAGTCTATATAGCAACTTCTGAACAGGTTTTCAAACAACTTGATGTATTTACGTTTGTTTAAATGTATCTCAGAATTGCAATTTTTAGCTGAAATTGAGCAAGTATGAAAATTACATTTCATAAGTAAGTCATTAAGAAGTTTCTTTATTTCACTGGCTCTACAGCCCCCTTGGACCATGGTCTCTGATTTTAGGTTTCATGATCATTTTACATACAGTAGGACTCCTTGAACGAGTAATGAGCTCGTCGCAAGGCCTCTACCTAAACTCAGGACAACGCAAACACATACGCATACCAAACATCCACAGCTTGTGTGGGATTCGAATCCAGGACCCCGGCTTCCTAGCGAGCGAAGACAGTACATGCCTTAGACCGCTCGGCTATCATGACCGGAGTAAAATCTGTTTTCAAAAACGTTGTGAAAAGCAAAATCGGAAATACTGTACCACATAAAGCAGTATATGCAAAAATGTCAAAGAAATTATTTGAAGTTTATTAAATTTACTTAAAAATTGGAATACTGTAATTCAAATTAGTGAAAAATTGCTCTATCAACATTCAACAGAATATGATGAAGTTTTGATAGGATACGCGGAAAAGTAAACTAGGCTTTACTGTGATTGAATAAGGTTCAAAATCGGAATTCCCCGACAAAGATGCCCACATATGGCCCCGTTTATTGTGGGTCAGTATGGCTGTAAGTTGGAATTATCTGATGACGTTCGGTAGAAATTTCCCACATCGAATTTTAACAGTATCTGTGAATCGGTTTATGCGGGACCCGAGAAGCTCATTTGCGGCTTTGTGTTCTGCAGGATTTAGCACGAATCATAGGCTGCAAATAAAATGTGGCCAAGAACTTTTAGTTAAAGTTTCCCGTATCGAATTTATAGAAAATCCACCATGCGATATAGAGGCTGAGACTTGGTCGTAGACAGACAAAGGGATGTAACCTCGAAAAAGATGTTCTTTCGTCTATAGTTCGTAAATAACGCCTAAGAATTAAAAATTATACGTGAAAATATTTTACCATCTACGTTAGAGGTATGGTTCTCACAGTAGTTACCATGGATAATTCCATCTACCGAGGTAAAATGCCGTGTGGTCAGGTAAAAGTCAAATGAAGTTTCGGAGGAATATATAGCCTCCATTTTCAGGGTTGAAGTTTAGATTTTGTAAAGTGACCGTTTTTTGTCCGATTTTAACAAAAAACTTTTATATCAGGGACTACTCGTTAAATATTCATCGTGAGGGAATGATATTTCAGAAAGAGTTAATATAAATTTATATGAACAATACGTAATTTCCGTGTTAAGGTAAAAAGGCAAAGTTGTCCCTGTGCTTCGACCCCCCTCTGTGGTCTAGTGGTCAGAGTTCCTGGTTACAGATC
>NW_019734362.1:240174-243954 GCF_002891405.2 Cryptotermes secundus
AATTAACGGCCGTGGGGATTCGTTGCGCTGGACACGTGACACCTTCTATCCGCTAAAGTTGACACTATTATTATTATTATTATTATTATTAGAAGGGGTGGGTTTCCCCGTGCACTTAGACCAGTTATTGGTCCATTGTGCGTCCCCCTTTAATTCCTACTGTCCCATACTCTACCGGTACTGGTGCGTGCTATCAGCCCCGTTCAACAAGGTCGGCCGTCGGTACTACTTGGGCGGGAAATTTTTGCCTAATTAATTTTGCTCAGAGGTCTACCAGAGACATGAGGATCTTTTACGTGCCGATAATCTACGACACGGGACCCATGGAGGACTTGTTCCCTGAATTTTTCCGCCCTTAAAAATTCCACGACCTCCGCCGGGTTTGAACCCGAGTACCTTAAGTCATGAGGTGGGAACGTTACCCCTAGACTGCGGAGGCCGCTAAAGTTGACACTAACTTCGCCGACAAGAGGCGGTCGCTCGGTAGTTGTAGTTCGCTTGCAGACTGAAACCACGGAGTTTGTTTTGTTTGTTTCTTGTCCCTGTGCTCAACCAGCTAAGCACTACGCCATGAAGGCACATGGAGGAGTGAATGTACAGAGCCACATTTTGTTGACTTCGGCAGTAGTTCAAGTTGAGTGGCCAGCGTCACGCCCCGAACTCATTACCCAGGTACCCATTGGCGGAATGGGATGGCTGGATGGGCAGCAGAGCCTGTCTATACGACCTAAAGATGAGAAAATTGTTGACCCTACCGGGACTGGAACTCCGACCCCTGTGTCGTCCAGCCCGTAGCAGTCGCTATACCGACTGAGCTATCCCGGCTCCTAAGTGTTACGCTTCGTTAGATAATGCAGCGTAAGCGGCCGAACAACCAGAAATGTTACTGTATGAGCATATCTTCTCATTTTTTTTCTCATGCTCAAACTAATCTAGAAGTTTGTTTAGCTTACTTTGTCCCTCGGAATTTAGAAGTGCAAATGTTCATATGTTGTCACATGTTAACATCCTGTGTATACCTGGATACATGAAGACTTTCTGCAAGACACAATAAGCCATGTAATGATTAGAAGAGTGTCATAACAAATTTGAAAAAATTATGGTCTTATTTTGCTTTATGAATTTTTTTTCCCTTTCAAATTAATTTGTCTTTATTCAGTGTTAATAGATTCAGAAATTGAGTGTTGACTTGAGTGCTTGAAGATGGTGAATAGTTGTGAACAAATAAAATGAGAATTTCATTGTAATGAATTTTAATGTTGTAACTTCCAAACAAATGCGCGCTGTTAGAGTTTGACGTAGCGGCCTCCGTAGTTTATGGGTAACGTTCGCACCTCATGACTCAAGGTACGCGGGTTCAAACCCGGCGGAGGTTGTGGAATTTTTAAGGGCGGAAAAATTCAAGGAACAAGTCCTTCGGGAGGGACTTTAAGCCGTGGGTCCCGTGTCGTAGATTTACGGCACGTAAAAGATGAGGCGACACATTTCCCGCCCAAGTAGTTTCCAATGCCTCTGGTAGATGGGGGAAATATCAGGTACCGAGGACCGACCTCGTTGGCTGAACGGGGCTGATNAATAAACTTGGGTAACCTGGTAGATCTTGGTGGAAATTTGGTAGTGGTCATGGTGATTCCAGCGGCTGGATTCAGCTGTTGTGATACTTGTCATTGTGGAATATGGGTTCTAGATGGCAGCGGTGCCAGTCGTAGAGATTGTGATGACACTGAGTCTAATTATTAAGTGCTGAAAGTCTCAAAATAAAAACATTCTTTAAATTTTCTCTTTGCCCCATCACAATGATCGTCAGTTACATGTTCAGATCTATGTCTCTTGTACAGATCTGAGCAAGAAATTGTGATTACTTATGAACAGTTTTATCTTATTGGATATAACGCCGAATAGCCCATTAAAAGCTATCCAACTTTTCGGAAAATTATATCGACTTTCCTTGTTGTCTGCTTTATGGTTGTTTTTGTTTGACTTTTCCTTCGACGTTCAAGATGAAGGCGACATGTCCCACCGAAACGTCTGTTGGCTTTCAACGGACTACATGTCATTATATTTCATTATATATACTATATATATTCATAACTACCGCTGTGAGAGCCTCAAATAATTCCTTTAATTTTAAATTTAATTTGCATTTGGATAATATAAGAAATTTACGGAATAAGCGAATTAGTGACGGTCTAACCTATTCTACCAACACATTTTTGCAAAAAGACGTCTGTATGTAGGAGATACTACAAATCCTTCACGTACAGAAAATGAAAGAATCTCGCCTCTCCAACTAGTAATGTGAGTTAGTGTGTTTAGTAGTGATACGAGGTTTAGGGCTATGTGTTTCGTCATGATCGGTGAAATGTAGCCCATTATCACAACATTGCGACTGCTGCGGGCTGGACGAATGAGGGATCGGAGTTCGAGTCGCGGTAGGGTCAAGAATTTTCTCTTCTCCACGTCTCTGTGGCTTAGATTAGATTCGCTTACTAGGGGGTGGAGTCCTACTGGCTCCACTCATCACGGCGGCCACTGATTGGCCTATTGTAGCCTGCCCCGGGTGATTATGATGATGGAGAATTTGGTGGAATGAAGATTAGCAAGGGAAACCGAAGTATTCGGAGAAAACCCGCCCCAGCGCCACTTTGTCCACTACTAATCCCACTTGTCCAGATCCGGAATCGAACCCGGACCGCCGCGGTGAGAAGCCAGCGACTAATCGCTTGAGCTATGGCGCGGCGCTCTGGTGCTTACCCAACCTTCTATCCATTGGGTATCGGGGGCTCTTTCCCTGGGGTTAAAGCGACCAGTGATTGAAGCCGACCAATCACCTCTAACTAGTGCCGAGGTCAAGAAAATGTGGATCTATACATCCACTTACCCATACACCTTCATGATGTGGTGCTTAATTACTTAAGCACGAGGAAAACTTTACGTTTTTATCCCATCATTAAATGCTAAGTGCGTTACTCACGGAGACTTGGCACGGTGTTGAGTCCAACAAATCGAAGAATGGAAATTCGTCGTCCTCATTTTCAACGGTAATATCAACATCATATCTCGTGTTTGCTGCTTGTACAAGAAACCTGTATCTTCTTTGGTCTTTCATCTCATAATCTTGAGCGGTTCCGACGACAAGGAACCATTTGCCATCGCTGTTCTCTGTCTGAAGTTCCAAGCTGGCCGCATTTCCAACAGAGAAAGAGAGTATACTTGGTGTATCGGACTCTGCAATAACAAAACAGTCACTGGATAAAAATTTCACTGTGTCACAAAATTGTCTCTGCGGAAGCGGAACGGCGGGCTTCACTTCCGCTCTTTGAGCTCCTACGGCTCGGACAAGAGTACAAACTGTATTCGAAGCTAGTACATACACGGTATATGGCCTGTTGTTCATTTGTTGCTTTTCTGATTCCACTGGACTTATTGTTCATTTATTACGGATAAAATATATTTTTGCAGAGCTAAACACGTGAAATTAATAACTCTACAAAGACTCAGAAATTTTTCCTATAAAGGATATAGTGATCAGGATTTTGACACCGTCTACTCTCGTAGGTGGGTACGGACATTTTGATGGAAAACATTCACTATATATTTAGTAAATAAAAAAAAGTAAAAGTAAAGCTATCCCTGTACCAAGCCGTGAAGGCCCATAGGGTTGTGAGACGTTGAGGGTCCCACATTATCTAGACAATCCGCTCAAAGATGGCGGTAAGGTTGTCAGCCTTACGCGCCGGCCGCGCTTTACTCCCCAGGAAAATTATTTAATTAATTCCT
>NW_019734362.1:244019-253264 GCF_002891405.2 Cryptotermes secundus
GTCAGTTGTAAGCGAGATGCCTACTATGCAACACAAGATTTTTTGCATTTGTGAATTCAGTATAAGTGAGTCTGCGACTGCAGTTCAGCATGCATTTTGTTGTAAGTTTTACATGTGACCTCCATCGAGGAAGAGCATTTATCATTTGTCATTGGAATAAACAATTTGATGAAACTGGCTCTCTGTATAAGGGTAAAAGCCTGGGCCGATCGCATGTATCGGAGGAGAATGTGGAGCGCATTCGAGTGAGCTTTGAGCATAGCCCAATGAAGTCAACCCGTAGTGTTAGTAGAGAACTTGGACTATCGCAAACAACTGTCTGGCATGTATTGAGGTGCCGGTTAGTGTACAAAGCATACCACCTACAACTGGTATAGGCTCTTCGCACAAACGATAAGGTAAAACATGTAGAATTTTGTGACTGTTTGCTCAAAAACATGGAAGATAAATTGTTTCTGCCTTGTGTAATTCTTAGCGATGAAGCTACATTTCACCTAAGTGGGAAAGTCAACAGGCACAATGTTCGCATATGGGGGCTACAAAATTCCCGTGTAACACTCGAACATGTGAGGGACAGCCCGAAAGTTAATGTGTTCTGTGCAATATCGTTAACAAAGGTTTATGGACCTTTCTTTTTTGATGAAAACACAGTTACTGCAGTAACGTATCTTAGCATGCTGCAAAACTGGCTTGTTTCTTAAATGAATGAAGATTCAGGAGATTACATTTTCCAGCAGGACTGAGCTCCATCCCACTGGCACCTGAATCTTCGACATATCCTGAATGAATTTCTACCTCAACGATGGATAGGTCACATGGGGAATGAAGACCTGGCACTTCAGTTCTGGTCACCGAGGTCTCCTGATCTCACACCCCGCGACTTTTTCCTGTGGGGATTCATGAAAGATGCAGTTTACGTACCACCTCTTCCCACAAATTTGAATGACCTAAGAAACCATATTACAGCTTCGGTGAACTCAGTGACGCAAGATATTTGTCATCGAGTGTGGGATGAATTCAGCTACTGTCTAGATGTTATCCATGCAGCTGGAGGGGGGGGGCACATTGAGCATCTATAAACTTTCATGTATGTATAATCAAGTGTAATTTACAGAATTCAAATGCAACATATAATTCAGGAAATATAGCCAATTGAAATTGTGTCCATCTTTCTGAATCACCCTGTATATGTTCAATTTGTAAGTAGTGCACATAAAGCACAAAACAAAATTCTAGATATTGTAACTGATTTTATCAACGCGTTGCCAGGCAACAGCTTTATAAACACGAATACAGGCAACAATAGAAGGGAAACTGTGTTTTCTATGCTCTATGCGAGCAAAAGCACGGAGATATAGGAAGTGTGTTGCCAGGTAAAGCAGCTGTAATCATTCGTCCGCAAAAATGGGAGACGTGTTTTACTTATGGTCCGTGTAAAGGAGTTATCTTAAAGAAGAACGGCGCTATGAGTTGCGTTCTGAGTTCTCGGTGGAAGATAGCCACGGAAGTTTCGTAGCAGAAGAAGGAAGAATAAGAAGTCGGCCTGTGAAGATTTGGTGTGTGATTAGAAGATTTTATTCCTGTGTAATACTTGGAGTGTGTGATTCAGTGAGACTCTTACAGTTCCTACATTTTAGTTGTGGTACAAGGCGAGGACCAGTTCGTGTGTGTGTAGATCAGTGATAGCGCTGTATTTAAATGTGATTAAGAGAACTTCTAACCAATGTTCTAACAAATCCAATCACCCGAACTGGAACCCGACATTTTCCTTGCGCGTACCATCCTACACATGACAATATATTTTGAGCAAATTATACCAAACGTATCAACTTAAATATTTCTGTCTTCTGAAATATAACGTCGTGTAGTTCGTTGAAAGTCAACTTACGTTTCGGAAGAACATGTCGCCTTCATCTTCAGAGTCGAAGAATAAGCCAAGTAGGAATCCAGATTGCTGCCATCTGCTGTCATACTGGTTTCTTGTTTAGCCTTTTCTTCTTCCCTGAAGGTGAAGGGGACATGTTCCTCCGAAATGTTTACAGACATTCAACTACTTAAATGGTGTTATATCCCAGAAGCCACAATTCTTCATAACCACCGCCGTGAGAACCACAAATCCTGTATACAAATTTGAACTTGTAACACATCATAGCACAACATTGCTGTGACACACAGACAAAAGTAGGCATTGTAAATTATGTAAGCATTATTCAAAACATAAATCGACATCCGTAATATAGCGTCACGTTTTTATGGCTCCGTGACTATTAATAATGGATTTTGGATTGAATGATTGGATTTATTGACACCTTGTTGTACGATCTCTCTTAATCACAATCAATGACCGCCTAAGACTCGCTCCATTCTCTTTCTCATTGTGATTTGATTCAGAAGACACATCGTTGTTCAGAAATGGATATATGCGAACCACATAGAAAACACCTCTTCCTCTATTGTTATACTTAAAGCGCGTTGCATAACAACGGAAGATATCCAGCTTTTGATGGCGTATTCGTTACCGCAAGGATGTTTTTACCGAGTCGTTGCCCAGCAATGTGTTTCTATGTCACAACAAATGTACAAAATGTATAGATTCGATGCAAAAAAAGAAACTGGAGTCTATCGAGTGGGGGGAAGGTTGCTGTACTAGATTTTGGTTTGACAGTCACAGAACTGTTTCTTCACCGTGATCCTAGCGCACTCTTTACGCACTCAATGTCTACGCTTCATGCATCATACTATGTGGCTTATAGCTGACTTCTCGCATACCAGTCACCTTGTCCCTGAATTGTTTCTGCTTGCCATTGTTCAATGTCCTTGCTCCCTCTGGGATTCAAGCGTTAATTTCTTCAATATTAGCTGTCTCCATTTATTCAGCTCCATTTCTGACTGATACCTTCATGCGCTGTCAGTTACAGACGTCCTTTGTGGAGAATTCCTGGCGTTTCTCGGAGAAACTGAAGAGGTCTCAGACGGCTCATATTCAGCATCTCTGCTGTATGTAGGACTACAGCATATTCTCAGCTACCCCCTTTTCCTTGCAAGTTAGTATAGGTTTGCTCTCTTCAATATCTGCAGGAATCTCCTGTTCCATCTGTCATCTTGGATAATACAAATTTCCGTAATTATGTGCTCTCTTACCTGCTTCTTCTTCTTCTTCTTCTTCCTTCTCCTTCTCCTTCTCCTCCACCTCTTTTTCTTGTATTTTTGAGTAGTGTAACATATTTTTAGGCAATCTTTCATGCGTCCTTCATTCATTATGGGCAAACCAACTGAAGGATCTCCTTTCTTCGCTTCTTATGACCAATGAATTCACACCCGTTCCTTTCCACACTGTTCCATCCCTCATTCCAGCTGATCGTGTCTTCTGAAAACAACTTCTTAAACAACCAGATTTGTAGGCTCTTTGTTCAGTCGTCAGTTGTTTAGTCATGGTCGTGTTTCACTTACATATAATATTTTTCAACTACACTGTGAAAGTAGGTATTTTTTTTCCTCGGACATAATTATATTCTGTATATTTCCGTGTAAAAATTCTTTTGCAACTTTTGCCATAGACATTGAGTTTTAAAGGTATCTGTCACAGTTCCAGCATTATGTATTAATAGTATTAATAATTTAAATGAATTACTTCTTAAAGAATCCTCCTCCCAAGACTGAATCTTCACGTTTTAAGCATATACTTACTCAGTTCTCTTTAGGTGAATGTTAAGACACAGTCTTTTTTATTTCACCATTTTCTTCTATAGATACTTTATGGGCATCGAAATTTATCACTGAATTATTAGAAGGTGTATGATAATAGGCTTATGGAATGTTCGAGATTTGGCCAATAAGAAAAAAAAAAAATAGTCTCGCAAATACGTAATATGTCTGAATGCAGACTATAATTCCGACAGAGCCAGAGGAAACATCTAAAATCTTCAAAACGTAGGATAATATGCATGTACTCGTATACGAGGAAGAGTCAGTAAATAGGTCACAGATGGATATATAACGTAAAATATGTTATATTCGAAACTGAAAAGAAAAACATTTATTTCTCGGCATATTCTCCACCAACATTGATACACTTGTTCCATCGCTCGACCAATGAGTCAAAACCCGCAACATAGAAGTCTTATGGATGTTGTTTCAGCCACTTCCGCTCTCCAATTTCAACTTCTTTCTCATCAGCTAAACATTTGCAGTCCATTTGCGAACCGCTTTAAGCTAGAGACACCACCGTAAACAGGAAACATTTCTTTATGAACATTCTTGGCATTGAGTTCATTTACCCATAAAAAACTGTACTCTTCGGTAGTACAACCTCAAATACAGAGTCTATAGCTCCGTCCGTATTGTGACTACGGCCTGGCGAACGAGAAATTAAAATTTATCTCTTCTCTGCAGTGCCCTTTTGGTTCCAGGCAGCACCCAGTCTTCTATCCAAGGAGTTGGGGGGTTTCTTTCAGCGAATATGAAGTGGCCAGAGCGTGAAGCTAATCATTCACCTTCATCTGTTTCCAAGGTCATGAATGTATGGAGCTCTTTTCATATTCACCCATGCATCTTCACGTCGTGTTACTTAATTAATACAGGGACAACTTTTTTTTACTTCATATTACTCGAAAAGAAAATGCACTCGTCTATAACGCCACATCAGGAAAAAATATTGCGAAATTGGAGGAATAACGTAAGTATCCGATTCACAGGAAGAACTAGCTGTTGAAAATACTTACCCGCCCGCACATCCTCAAGGAGCGCCAATAAAATGAGCAGCCCGAGGAGGGTCCTGCGGCCAACCATTGCGCCTGGAACAGTTGTAAAGATATTTAGGGCGGTATTGCGCTAGGATGCCGTGGCAGCAACACCAACAGCAATGCCATGGAGTCCAGCTGCCAGATGGTAGGGACTGAATTTCAATTATAAATCTTTCGGTGTCGAAATTGGACATGTTTGAAGGAAACAGAAATACACACAAGCACATATACACGCACGGATATCAACGGACAGACCTCAGACTGTCGTGTGATGTTGATCTAGCCTTTGCCTTCGTGGTAGCGATGCCAATAGCATTAGCACTTTGCATCTTGGTTTGCAGCGATGCCAAGTTGGAAGCGCTGCCAGACAGATGCCAGGTGCGTTATATTGAGTTTGACCGAGATGCTGGCAGCTGCGCCATGGCCTCCCGTTGGCATCCTAGTGTGATGTTGATTTGGCCTTTGCCTTCGTGGTAGCGATGCCAGCAGCATTAGCACGTGGCATCTTGGTTGGCAGCGATGTCAAGATGGAAGCGCTGCCAGACAGATGGCAGGTGCTTTATATTGAGTTTGGCCGAGATGCTGGCAGCTGCGCCATGGCCTCCCGTTGGCATCCTAGTGTGATACCGCCCTTTGCGTCTCCCTTCCCTCGCACTCAGAAGCAGACTTCATACTATGTACCCAGCCAAGTTCCAGGTCAGGGACGCATCCACATTAAAGACCGATTATGTGGCAATATGTTGTTGCCTGGTCAGGGCTATCACACATCTCAAGGGCTATGTTAGATCAGTATGATAAAATGAAGAATAATAGTTAGCAGAGGAAAACCGAGGAAACTCGGAGCAAACATGCTCAGGGTGACTTCGTCTACCACGAAGTCACACGAAGTAACCCGCAACTTGATTTCGAGAAGGCAGCTTCCTAGGATTGAATCGATGGCGGAATTAGTCTATTTGTGTCCTCGTTTTAAGGGATATTGAAATTTGTTTTGAACCAACAGGCTTCAACGCCGCTAATCCCAAATATTGTACACGATCATGATAAAGTTCCATTGATCTCACGAACTGCTTTCCTAACATCGGTCCTAGTGACGTCATCCCATCTCCGCCTAAACCTTCAGCTGACCCGTTTTCACGGAGGTTTGTAGTGCTCCCGCTAAACCCATGATTCAGAATATAGTACATACAGCTGTGTACTTTAAATCCACAGCGGGTAGACCCTGTTTTTCCTCCACGGATCTTCTGATTCCAGTCTATATGAGATTCGTGGTGCACGAACTTGCCATTTAGCTGGGTTTTCTTCGGATCTAAGCTCTAATTTTACCATCCCGCCACTGGTCCATGCTTATTACAACTCCCTAAAATTATCGATAGTCACGTTCTCAGTTTTTAAGTTGCGGGCTTCATCTCGTACTCGGCCCTTAGCTCGTCACAGAGAATAAACTAGAGTTCTTTTGCTAGAAAGCTCTGTCAACCCTACCAGCAAATTACAAGACACAGAACTGTCGCCTGTTAGCTCTACAAAAAGGTTTAATTAATGGTTTCGTAAGAATCATTCTAGCTCATCTAGAAATCTTGACAACTGAACTTGCAACCAAAACAAAGAGTCCTATCAAGCCTTCTATGTACTGGCATCCTGTGGTGTTTACTTTGGGCAAAAACTGCTAGACAAGAAGCTGAACTAGTACCAGGTGGAGAGCGTCTGGAACCAGATTTTTCTGTTGTTGATGGTAATATTAGTGTCATTCTCTCGTTGTTGTTGGATTATTCCTCGAGTGCTCAAGGTGTACTTGTGCCACTGCTTCCTTAGAGCGCAATACTTGTCACTGCTTAGGCATGGCAAGCACGGACTCCTGTCTGCTTTACGAGAAACCACTTTAAGGTGAACGGAAGTTCATTCACTGTTGCAAATGCGAGATGCGCTTTAATGGCAACTGCCTGTCGATTCGATGATTGCTACCACTGATGATCATACTCTTATTAAAAACACACAGAAGGAAGTACTAGCACCTAGGTTGGAAAGTACGGCCTCTCCCGTCGGAGATGATTATCCTAGCAAGGTAAAGCTTGAAGCAGTGAACGTAAATGGCATATGTACGATGTCTCTAGTGTACATAAAATTGTTACGTCATATATTCAACCTCTACTCCATTTGATCACAAAGTTTAGCAGCGAAATGGAGCAACTGAAAATGAGAAAGCAGCTTCGAAACTCCAAATCCAGGACCTGCAAGTGGCGCATATGTGTCTACAAGATATGAAGTGACATCACCTGTCGTGACACATAAATATAGCAGCAAAATCATAGAAGGATATTCTCATCGGAGTGTTGATGAACTTGGTGCAGAGGCACCTCCATCCATCAAGGAATTTTCTCAGCCTTCCTTTGTAACTGACAAATATTCCATTAAATGTCAATCGAAAATTTGGGGAGAACATGTCACCTCCATATCTACGCTCGAAGAAGGAGCTAAGCAAGAAACCAAGGCGAGATCCGTACCATGCTGATGGTTGCTTTATGGAGGTTGTTCAAGAAAGGCGTTTGAAACCGCCTCTTGTAGACATTTCTGTCCCCCCCCCAGTCCCTCTAGAACTCATGTTCTTGCAATGATAAGATCTTCACTACTCTTAACTAAACGGAAAATCGTGAGAACGACTCACATGTAAAATCTGAGTGAATATTCAGTGAATATTCACATTGTCTGAAATATATTTTACAGAAATCTCTTGCGGAACTAAATGCAAGTGTAAAATAAGTTCAAAAGAAGTATGCTAAATCACCAAGTTGAGGGCAGCATTTACAGCCGTGGGGCCTCTTGGGCAATCAGAATGTGGAAGATCCTACAAGTAACAACAAATTTAGTTCATGGCAATTCCCTTTCCCACATGTTTCTTACAAGAATTTACGATACAAATTATCTTTCCGTTAATTCACAGAGGCGAATGTCCCCAAAAAACCCTGTGGATTATTGTCACGATTTAGGGGTGTGATAATAGGCGGTGTATGGATTGGTGAATCTATTTATTGACCGCTTGTATACATCACTCAGAACTGCAATTTACAGTTCAGTGTTTTTTTATCTATTTTTATTGGAAGTGAGGTGTGACTAAGTCCCTTGTACTGCGGCCACTTTTGGCCTATTGTACCAGCCCCAGATGATAGGTGAGGGTGATTGTGGAGCAATTGGTGGAATGAAGATTGGCAGGGGAAACCGTAGTACTCGGAGAAAACCTGCCCCAGCGCCACTTTGTCCACCACAAATCCCACTCGACCAGACCCGGAATCGAACCCGGGCCGCCGCGATGGGAAGCCAGCTACTAACCGCTTGAGCTATGGCGCGGCCCCAGTTCAATGTTACTAACAGACACCCGTGTTCTCAGTCTGCTACAGTCTCAAATAGTAGTTGCCTGGTAACGGGTCCTGACCGTCAGTCGCAATGTTACTTTGACCTTATTGTTACGTGCATATTGCGGGCGTTACCTAGCAACGTCAGCCGTGACAGATTCACGACTTAGCAACCGGTCTATTCCTGTCTTGTAAAGGCCCAGGGGCAATCGTCACGGTCTCTCTCACTTAAATCCAATACTGACCACATTTATTTGTTTTTTGCTCCTACTGGCTGCGAAAACGCCTACATTAAAATGAAAAATATGTTAATATCTATTTTAAAACTTGTCCCGTTGTTTTGAAAATTCTGGTACTAAATTTGACTAAAATTATCCTTCTTTAATTAAAAATGACTTTAACTTTTGTCTTTCTTAACCTGCAGCGAAAGAGGAAAGCGAAGCAGGCATTAAGTAAGTTCTAAAGGACGACTGGAAGTTGCGGAGAGCTTCCGAATGCTACAGGATTCCGTAGTCTGCAGACAGAGAAATCGTTGTTAAGAAAAGTAAAATAGCGAGCATAGACCTTAGCAAAGAAACATGGAACCACTGAGAGGAAAATGTCACAAAAGGTGGTTTGTGAAACTTGGGTATCAGAGGCGTCCGACAGGAATGCTGTTTGTCCTGAGACAACACCACCGTCTTCAGTTGCCCACAGAAATCAGAGTGAAAACCGTCAAGAAGGTGAACTCGTCCCACAATTATTTGTCACCGAATTAGCATACCACTGTCCCGGAATTACGAAGCATATCGTTGACAAGGTAATATTTAGCACGGGCAATAAAGAAACTGGATTACTTTTATGACTCATTTCCGGCCACGTCGATGATGAAGAAGAGGGTAGGGCATTGACCCGTGGACTTCCCTCTACCTTCACACAAAGTTTCATTCACGCGCAAAGGTTAGTCTGGCCGCGACCATTGTTAGAAGCGGATCGTGTGTCTGAGCTCCGTCGGAATAATGCTGAGTGCTAATATAGAACAAGGTGTTAACATCAAATTCCTCACAAAACTTGGAAAATCTGCCACTGAAACTTACAATTTGTTGACAGAAGTATATGGTGATCAGTGTCTATCTCGCACGCAAGTTTTCGAGTGGTTTAAGCAGTTTATGGAGGGTGT
>NW_019734362.1:253740-264911 GCF_002891405.2 Cryptotermes secundus
CTCTTCCCGAAAATCAAGTCTGCGCTCAAAGGGACCAGGTTCGAGTCCGTGGATGCAGTGAAAGCAAAAGCGACGCAACTCTTGAAGAGCATAACACAAGATGACCTGCAGCACTGCTTCCAACAGTGGAAAATTCGCATGGAGCGGTGTAGGGATCGGGGAGGGGACTACATTGAAGGGGATAACATTTCGATTGTCTGATTTTTTTTCAATAAAGGATTAGAGCATGAATCCGGTTTCTTTATTGCCGCACTTTGTGTTATAGATAAAATTTCTTTGAATGGAGCACTTGATCATTTTGGAAAATTTATAGACACATAATTGAGGGTTAACACTTAAACCTTGCATTCAGTTCCGTTCAGAATTGCATTTCATGAACCACCGAAAAATAAAATACATAACGTAATCAGGCAACTTTACCTTTCATACATTCGTCTTGAGTACAATTAATACTGTGACATGAAGCCTGAAAAGCAGACAAGGGCTCGCTAACACGCGTTTCCGTGACAATATACAGGAAAAAAAAAATTGCTAGCCAAAAGCTCGGTAAACACCACTTGCAAATCGGAATAGTGGAGTCAGACACGGAATTGGGCATCTGCTAGGCAACGGTTCAAGCGCGCTTCCGAGGCAACATATTCATGAAGAGCAGTAACGGAACCCTTGGAGGAGGTGTTCTCTATTCGGTTCTCCCGAAGTTATAAAAGTGTGTTCATTCGTGAATTCGATGGATTCGGTAACCCTGCAAGTAACACGAGGCGACGAAAATGGAAGTCTCCAATCTGAGGGAATAAAATATGATCAGGAAGTCCCATGGGACTCAGACCCAAGAATGACAGCGCTGGCGAGGACCAGCAGTAATTGTAAACGACAGACTTGTCCTCTCATCAGAGTGAGCACCCCATATCAACAAACTCGCAAATGTCTGACAGTAATAAAAATTTGGCTGTAAGCCCCAGACGGGAGCTTCATTCCAAAATAGACTGACTGACCGACCGACGGTAGATTTTAAAGAAGATATAATAAAATATGATTAAGAGAATCAGTTTTAGTTCTAAGCACGTCAAGGCCTCTGCAACCAAAACTTGCAGCTGTAGCACATCTAGAAGGACGCATTTTGCTTGAAAAGCAGATATTCAACATATACCGAGCGAGAAATCGAAAACCAAAAGTTTCAAATAGAGAAAAACAATATAAAACTAAGGTAAACTAAGTTATTATTATGCAATATTCGCGGTTCAATAGTTGAGCATTCACACGACACCCAAGAATACTCTACATACGGTGGAAAAGCAACACCACCAATGCACGCTACACAACCAGATTTTTAAATTTTAACAACAAACTTGATGTAACTATGTAATAAAAGTAAAGTAAAGTTATCCCAGTAACACGCTGTGAAGGCCCATAGGTTTGTGAGACGTTGAGTCTCCCACATTATCTAGACCAGGGGTCTCCAAACTTTTCGAACCGCGGGCCACATTAGGTAATTCATTACTTTCAACGGGCGGGGTAAAATGAGAAATTAATAACTCTAGATATATGAGTTTTATTGAAAGCACAGAATTTCATAAACTAAACACAAAGTACGTGAGAATAAATTATCGTATATTAATGACAACAGACAGTAGCAGCAAATGCTCATATTTTCATCACAAATTATAATAAAACAATTAATGTGAATGATGGAATTCTTTTTGCATTCTTAAAATCTGATTAAATTGGGTTCAAATGTTGAAACGCTAATCACAAGTAGCGACTTTAAATGTTCATCGGATAAATTTGTCCTGTATTTCGACTTGATGTACGTNGTATTTCGACTTGATGTACTTCATCTTGGAAAAAAGTTTGTTCACACAGATACGTCGTCCCAAAAATGGAGATTAATATAGAAGCAAATTTCTTTAACTTTGGAAATTGCTGAGAGTTCAGAAATTTATAATAGTCGATCAAATTTCCTTCCTTGTATTTGTCTTTAATATGATAATTTTCCTGAAGTTCAATAATTTCCATTTGAATTTGACTTGGAACATCTGCAGCATCACAGACAAACGGATTTTGAGACAACCTAATTTCCTGAGCACTGGCATCCAAATCAGCAAATCGCTTCCGAAATTGTTCTTTCAACTCTAAAATGACTAAATTTGCAAACGAGGAAGGAAATTCTGCTTCACCCTTTTTATGCAACTCTGCACAGTATAGCATATGAACAAAGTTACAATTTTTCACTTGCCTTTCCAGAAGTATCAATTTTGCTCTGAATGCCTTGATAAGTGCAAATAAATAACAGACTAAGTTATTTTCACCCTGCTACTTTAAATTCAAATGGTTCATATGGTTTACCAGATCAGCAAAACTGCTAATTTCCAAAGCCACTTGGTATCTGATAGAAGTGGTTCGTGATGGTTTTTCTCGGTAAGAAATATATCAGTTTCATTCCTGAGCTGAAAGAAGCGCGAAAGAACCTTTCCACAGCTAAGCCATCGAAATGCAGTATAATATGACAGGTCAATAAGCTCGGAATCACATTTACCAGTACTCACTGGAAAATTAGTTTAATTGGCGCATTTCTGCACAATTCTTTTGCGGGCCGGATAAAATCACATCGCGGGCCGTAGTTTGGAGACCCTTGATCTAGACAATCGGCTCAAAGATGGCGGTAAGGTTGTCAGCCTTACGCGCCGGCCGCGCTTTACTCCCCCAAAAAATCATTTATTTAATTCCTGGTACTCATTTCTGTTAGAGGCTGAGCGGACCCCAGGGCCATAGTGCGGCCGGAAGGATTAGGTCAATTGAAAAAAAAAATCCAATGACCTCATCGGTATTTGAACCCGCGACCTTCCGAATTGTAGCCTCAACCACTACGCTACCGCGTGCCCCCTAACTATGTAATATGTAAATCTAATCATAACATTTAATCCCTTACAGAGACAATTGTATAGGGTACATGCAAATATTTCCCTATGCCGTTGGAGAACCTTCTTGACGAAATATGTAAATATGTTGTTATAGGTTTGCATATTAAATTGGTTATGCTTTATTAAATCATAATTCACTTCAATAATAAGACGTATACAGTTTCCATATTGACAGTCTTCTGCAATTCTGTTGTTCAGTGTTTGCCAGGGCTTGACAAGTTTCCGGCCTCGCCTATGATTACTGGCATCGGCTTCACTGTAACATTCCACGTGCATTTTATCTCATTTAGCGTACCTTTGTATTTCAGTCTTTTAGTGGACATCTTGTTGGTGCTACTGTTGTTATTATCTGCTCTTATCACGGGGATCTTTTCTGGTAAACCACTGGGGAAACCCACCCACAACACAGGCATCACTGTAACTTATTTTCTTGAAGTACCTTATTGTTTATTGCATACCTTCTTATTCACAACATTTCTTCATGCTTTCAGGTATAGTCACGTGTATAAGTGTTTGGATTGGTAATCGGATTTATCGGACATTTACAGAACGTAACGTACATATGAATACGACAGCCTCACTGAGTTACACAGTCCAAATATTACTGTAATTACAGTACAAGTAAAACGCGTAAAGTATTCTCAGTTTTACTATGTCTTCACCAGTCGTTGTCTGGTGACGGATTCCAACAATGTTCTCTGCTTCCGTGCTCACGTTCTCACCGGCTGGCGACTGTCTCACAAGTACTCATTGCCAACGTCAAAGTTAAAATTTATGTTACAACTGACGGTCAGTCGGCCAACCTGTCTTCGTGTCAAGTACCCATTTGGGGCCTAAGGCCAGATTTTTATTACAGTCAGACAGTTGAGGGTTTGCTGATGCTCTGACGATAGTAGGGTCTGTCGTTTAAAATTGCTGCTAGTCCTCGCCAGCTGGCAGCTTATGACGTCACGCACTGATAAGATGTCGGCTGGTATTACTCATGCTGCATATATGAGAGAGTGCAGGAGAAGGAAGCGGTTAGAAGAGGATAATTGTAATAATATACCCAAACGAACAAAGTTACTTGCCGAAAGACGCGTTAATCCCAGGAACTAAGGTTCTCCAATAATTTTATATCTTTTTCGGTAATTACATTGTAATTGACATTTGGGCTGCTGAGTAAGTACGTAAATAGGGCCGCGCCATAGCTCAAGTGGTTAGTCGCTGCCTTCCTACCGCGGCGGCCCGGGTTCGATCCCGGTTCTGGTAAAGTGGGATTTGTGGTGGAGAAAGTGGCGCTGAGGCAGGTTTTCTCCGAGTACTTCGGTTTCCCCTGCCAATCTTCATTCCACCAATTGCTCCACAATCACCCTCACCTATCATCTGGGGCTGGTACAATAGGCCAGAAGTGGCCGCAGTACAAGGGACTTAGTCCCACCCCACTAGCAATTAAAAAAGTACGTAAATAAAAAATAAATTAATTATTATCAGCATCATTATCGGCGTTTAATAAATGAGTACCTGGGCAACGTCAAGTGACTGCAGACATTAATATACGTACATAGAGTTCATTTGGTTCTCTTTCTCTCAAAAGGCACATAAATTTGAGTCACGGCCATCTTACGCTTTCCTGCATAGGAAAGGCATTGTGATAGTTACAGCATCGGTGTGCTGACAACAGTGCGAATGTAGCGATAGTGAGTATGTAAATGTCTCCTGTTCTGTAGTGCCCTTGAACATGAGACCCATTTGCACTTGTTATGGCGTGATGTATAACAGAATATGTTCTGGAATTGCACTACAGACTCTCTGTACGAGAGCTTTATTTCTGCATAAATCTCACGAGGCTAATCTGCCGTTACCGCGTTTTGTCCGTGTCTTCCTTCCAACTCCAGCTTGAGGGTTGACTATCCATCGCATAATTTTAAATATTTCTTATCTGTCTACTAAATGTCACTATAAAACTAACACTTTCTCCGGTTAACTTTCTACAAAAGTTTCCTACGATAATTCCAACGCAGCTCTGTCGATAATGCTTGTTATCATAATCAGTCCAGTTCAAGGGAATGAGACAATGATAGAGCCTAATTGATGAAGTCAATATCTTAGTGGAGCCGATAGCTGAACAGGTCTCATTGCTTGCATCTCATGAAGTGACAAAAATTCTACAGTCATCATTAAGTAGCCCTTGGAAAGATGAAGCGAGACTCACATCTGTCCCAAATTAATGTGCCACGTTGAACTGGTATAATTCTAAACAGCTGTGGCTCACTAACAGTTTCCGGCACATCTGAGCCGGTTCAACACTGCTCTAAACCGGAGCCAGAAATACCCGGGGGCTTCGCGAAAGATGGGTATAACAGAAGGACGGTGGGTAGGATGTGATTTGTCCATGGCGGATGGATTTCCCTTTATGGAGTTATAGTTTTTCCCCCCAGCTGGCACGGATGTGTGGGAAGAGTAAACCTAGAATAGAATTATCTATAGTGTCAGGCAGCAGAGAGGAAGTCACAGACACATATTCTTCCCACAAATCCTGCGTCAAATTGAGGAAGAGTTACAATTTCATAAAGGCGAATACTCACCCCCCCCCAAGGCTAAATCCGAATTTACCCACCACTTTTACCGAGCTCCCTCCTCTCCCTTCTAAAATGCACACTTCTTCATGCATTCTCTTTTCCGCACCCACCGAAATCTACCGTGGACCCACGACCGACGCCCCCAACCCACAAAATTAATGTTTAAGCAACAACAGGCCTGATGAGCACTTGGATAGGTGACCGGTCGGGAAGTCCGCGTGCCAAAAAAGTGTCGGTTACACAACTTTCTCGGTCCACTGTCCTTATTGGCCCAGACCATGCTGTTCTCTGAAAGAGATCTACAACCTTTCAAGTGTCTAATTGTATTTCATACTGGGGCTCTGTAAACTGGCGCATAATTTGCTGTTAGAGCGTACATACAGAGAACCTCTCCTTCATGTTAGAATGCAATGTTAAAGAGTATGCAGTTTACATACAGGACTGTGGCAGGAAGCTGTAGGAGTGCAGTGTATAATATTTTGTGCCACTGCTGTGAGGCAAAATTAGCACCGACTTAACCAGGACAACCCTCTCTTCTTGTCAATGACATGTATAAGGCTCAGCTAAAATGTTGTCACGAGTCCTGACAGGGCTCGAAACGAAGAATGACTCAGCTGGTTGGGAGGCCAGCAGCAAGCTCGTGCTTAGTTATGCTCCCTTACACACTCCGATTTTGAAGATGGAGGCTGCGTCGCAAATATCGCCTACGTCCACGAGGTGTGACGACCCAAGAACGGAATTAACGTCAACTGTTATCGCACCCCGATAAGCCCAAATTCATCACAGATATCGTAAGGAAGGAACTGCAGTAGTTATTGTTGTTGGTTTCATACGAACTCAAGGGACCTTATGTATAAAGGTTAGACTGCCTTGCGTTGCGTTGTAAGGTGGGAACCTACTTTTGGGAAAAATACATTCCTCCGTCTCAAGGGTCGAGCCGGAACACTGAAGCAGCATTTTCCTCCGAAGCTTTAGTATTTATCTACAAGACTCTATGATATCACTATCCAGAATACCATAAAGAAGAATGCTGTCTTCTGGGATGTGGCGCCGTGTATATGTGTTGTGTAAACCGACGTTTCGGAGGAACGTATCTCCTCGATCTTCAGTGCAGAAAACCCGCGAACGAGGAACCAGCGTGATCAAGTGGCTGCAAACTGTCTCACGAATAGGATTCGACTGATATTTATGACGCTGTCAGTATCACAGAATTAGGATCCGTTTGACATTTACGACGCTGTCAGTGTCGCAGAATTAGGATCCGGTTGATGTTTACAACATCTTCAGTGTCTCAGGACTAGGATCTGTTTGATGTTCATGACACAGTCAGTGTCTCACTGACGCACACAGACTAATGCCCACAGTCTGCTACAGTCTCCGTTAGCCATTCCCTGGCAAGTCTCACTGTAACTGCAGCCCACATGAAGTCTTCTTTGCACAGCCTAATTCATTTCTTGCCATTTCTTCTCAGTCATCTTCGCCTGCCACCTCAAGAGATTCCCTCGGTTTCTGTGGGGCGCCTTCTCTCATGACAGGACGGGTCTGTCTTTTCTATATGCCTCTGGCCCTTGCCAGCACAGTCTTTCTCTGGTCCGATTCCCTTGGTACTCGCGACCATATTTTACTGTTTCAGACTTCAGACTTCCCTTTTCGTCGCCTCCTATGACTCGCAGGTTCATGGTGGAGGTATTCGACCCCGCCTTCACACGGGTTCTCTTCTCATCTGGTCTTGGGTCCTTGTTATATAGCCTCGGAGCCGCCCCAACAGAAAATACCGCCTCGTGACAATTCATCTATTGTTATAGAGGTGTGTTTACCTCGCCGTTTCTTTGAAACGGCAGTTCTTTTATTGTTACGTGTTTATTTCCGCGGGAACCTGTGTACCGAGTCGTTGCCTAACAATGAACTATTGCGGCTTTCAACCGTCATGTCATAATATTATAAACGAATTTGTAAAGGTATTTTATCCCTTTGGGAAGAACAATCAACATATTTATCAGAATTGTATCAAGGGCACACATTATTAAACAGTGATACTTGTGTCAGTCACGTGATAAAAATACAAAACGCCGATGTTTGAAGATTATTCAGCTCGTCTCTTGGGACGACATGCTATTTATATGGGAAGTACCTGTTCTTCATGCAGGGTATGGCTTCCTCGTCACAATCGAAATATATGTTAGTTAAAATTTATAGGAGTATAAGTACTGAAATAATTAAAGCACGCTTTTATAATTAAAAACTCTGTATTTCGGCATCCTGTTGCAAATCTTAAATTAAACATCCGTGTATCAACAGTCCGTCAATAATGCAACAATTATTTATTCACCATTTAACACTTAACACAACATGTTTCGGCCAAAGATGGCCATCTTCAGGTGTCTTAATGCATCCAAACTGTTGCACTGCTCTGGTGTGCGCTAAAACCGCGCGTTGCAGTCCACTTAAAATAACGTAAATAATTAATTAAAATCCATTAAATTTCTATTAAAATTTTTCGTAAAATCCTATTCCACTTCATAAGGGGCGCCGTCCACTTGTCTGGAGCTATGTGATATTAAAAAGGTTCGTTTCTGCAGCTTGTTTTTTCTGTTTGTTAGCCCATTGTTTTGCTACGTCTACTATATGCCCCTTGCTTGTGTGTACCCTCTAGCAGCGTGTGGTGTTGTGTGAACAACACACTAGTTTTTTAGCCGTCCGCGACGAAACATTTACTGATTCTCATATTTTCGTGGATTTTATAGTTCCTCGTTGTGCTCCTGTTCTTCCGTCATTTGTTTTCTCTCATCTAAGGACATCCTGGCCTCATAGAAGAGGCTTTCGTACGTGTCGTTGATGGCTAGGGGATAATTCTCTGATTGGATTAAATAACCTTGGGTTTCTTTTTCCTTGGCACTACAGCACCAGTGGGCCTAGGCCTACCTCCATGAACTTATCCGTTCACTTCGGTTTTTCTAGATCTTACACATTCGGTATGGCTCCTTGGGCGGGTGATCAGCTCGTCGCAAGGCCTCTACCTGTACACAAACACAGAAAAACGCAAACACACAAACTAAATATCCATGCCCTGAGTAGGATTTGAACCCACGATCCCAGTTTCCAGGCGAGCGAAGACAGTATATGCCTTAGACCGCTCGGCTACCGTGACCGGCACGTTGAGGGGTTACCTCTTTGTAATATTTGGTGATCAGTGCTTGTTCATTTCCTCCTCTTCCTAGACTCTCGACTAGAGTTGATATTTCTTCCAGCAACTGAACCATTGGGCGATTGCTTGACGTGTAACACCTGGACGCCTAGTTCCTTCCTAAATGTATGAACCTACTAAAAATTTGGGTTTCTTTAGCCTCTGGTAGCATTAAATTGGTCAGGGTGCTATTACGGTAGCCCAGTTCGGCACGTATCGTCCTATATTGTACTTTCTGTAGCTTCTGTGCTTGTTTCTTCTTAAGTTTATGGAACAGAATTTATAAATGCCCCCACCCCACCAGTAACGCTAATATTAAAGCGACTGAAATTTCTGAAGTCAAACCTCAATATTGCTAGCACTCATGCAGCAATCTTGATACTTGATAAATATATCATGCCACCTGATCCCATCTCAACGGTGGACTTTATAGATCCTTTCCATCGGTAATACCAACATTAGAGACAAATTGCTTAGGCAAAACCTTAATATTATTTGCACACCTGATCCAATCTTCATGAAGCTTTGTATAATTATCATTCCACCTGAGCCCATCTTAATGGCCCACTTCATAAATATCTTTCATCAGTTATACCAACGTTACAGCAATTTAAATTCCTTAGGATAACTTTAATATTACATGAACACCTGGGCCAGTCTTCATGAAGTACATCATAAATTCTTCTCATCCGTAATACCAACACTAGAGACTCTCGAACTGTTGAGTTAATAAACTTAATATTATCTGAATGCAGGACTCGATTGTCATAGGACTTGGAATTCGCATCATAACATCTGAGGCAAGAAAACCTGAGTACTTAAGAAATCGTTCTCATCACTAGTACCAACACTACAGCCTCTCAAGTTGGTTAGGTAATATCCTTAATATTGCTTATATTCCTGAACCGATCATAATGAAATTCTTATGTATTTGTATGTGCCATGCCATCTGAGGTAAGTAAATCACAAATCTTTCCCATTAATAATACCAGCACTGCAGGTTTTCAGATTGTCGAGATATTGACCTTAATTTACCCGAATTCCCAAACTAATTCTCATAAAACTTGGTACGTATATCATGTCACCTGAGGACATTTCAACGCTGTACTTCATAAATAAATGAATCCCATCAATAATACCAACAATGCAGCCTCATAGACTTCATTAGGCATACATATATACTAATGTTCCTTTCTTCATACCTTATCAGATATTGAAATTACAGTGAATTGACGTAGGGGATTAGTTCTTCTCAGAACAGCTTGTTTCCTTACAGTATCTATATTATCTCCCAATGGATTTATATCATCATGATGGAGTATCAGCTGATGTGTCCCATTTAATTTCAGTCATACCTGGTTTGCCTGGACCTTCCTAACGGTTTATTTTGAAGCAAAGTTGAAAAGCAATAGTGATAAAGCATCTCCTTGTTTTAGAACATTTGGGAAGGAGACGTATCAGACAAATATTTAACTATACGTACTTATTGTAGGTTTTATTAAAACACATGTTATTAAACCTAACTAATTTCAAGGATACGACGGACTCAGTGGGAACATTAAAAGTTACTTCCTTCCTAACCGAATCTTGGGATATCTTGAAGTCTACGAATAGCTGATGCACTGTCTCATTGTACTCCAATTTTTCCCCAGTACCTGACGGATGCAAAAATACGTACATCAAAAGAATCCGTCCCACACCAAGAGCTTGTGTAACATTTCTTAATAACAAAAGTGAGTTCTAAGACCACAATTCAACACAAAACTTGAGGACCACCTATTGTCAGCTGTGCGCTACTGTTTGTTCAGTATATTCGCAGCTACCCTCCATATCTGGAAGCTGTCTCCTCCAACCACAACCCGAAGACGAGACATGCAGACGTGAGAAGAGGTCAAATTAACTTGGTAGAAACTGTATTTCGTTTTTTTTTTAATTCCGATTTTTATCCAAAACCAGGGTGCAGATTCCCTGCTCCCCTTTCTCTCCCTCACCCCGTCAATGCCGATTTTTTTTTTTAACTGCGTATTTACAATCTGCTCTCTTATTTGTGGAGCATTATGTGAATGATGCCAAATGATACGGAGAAAGAGATGAACATTCAAACCGAAGTACGAGAGATGTAACCTTTCATTCTGTAATCACTTTGGGTACCGGGTGCAACTAACATATTATTGATAATTACTGAATGTCTACTGTCAGTGATAGAAGCATATGAAGAAATTTAATCGGCTTCTGAAAGTAATTCAGTTACTTGAGGTTACGTTTTACAACTCTGTTTTGATTGCAGTAGTAATTGCTGTGTCATTCTAATTACACAAGCGGCCTCCGTAGTCTAGAGGTAACGTTCCCACCTCATGACTCGTAGTACGCGGGTTCAAATACCCGGCGGAGGTCGTCGAATTTTTAAGGGCGGAAAAATTCAGGGAACAAGTCCTCCGGGAGGGACTTTAAGCCGTGGGCCCCGTGTCGTAGCTTTACGGCACGTAAAAGAACCTCATATCTCCAAAG
>NW_019734362.1:264952-266395 GCF_002891405.2 Cryptotermes secundus
AGGGGGGAAGCATTATAGATACCTCTCAGCTAGTAGAGCCGGTCTCACTGGCTATGATATAGAGACTGGTAGAAATTATAGAGGGAAGCACAATGGACCAATACAGGTCTCAGTGCATGGGGAAACCCATCCTCTCTAATAACTAACTAACTAACTAACTAACTAATTACACAGCCCTTGTTTTGTCCCATGTGTAGCTGGTATAGTGAAACTCAATTCATGTTTAAGCCCAACTCTGTCGAATTTATAAACATATTTTGTTATCTTAACAATTTGTAGTATTTTTGCTTTCTTTTAATGCCAGGATTCTGTGTGTGCGTATGTCCGTTTCCTACTGATCATAATCGTAAATTGTGAGTTTATGAAATTCAGAATTCCTGCATATCAGCCGCTCAACTTTATGGAATTTGAAAAATAATAGAATCGTTTCATGAAAGACATTTCTGGTAGGAAACATCTTCCAAAATATGTAGAATTTTTTTATGTTCATTTTATATCATATTATAAAAAAATTATTTGGTGCTTCTATATGTGTATTCAAAATTATAATATCACATTCCTAACGATTTATTTGACAAATTAAGTCTCTGGAAGTAGAAAGAAAAGATTCATCATTGCTACTCCCGTATCCTGCAATTACATGATCCCTGACAAGCTCTACTTTTTCAGCGAAGTTTAAATTTAATGTTATCGTTTGTTACGATTACGTGTATGGCAAAAGAATATTACAAGTCCCTGTTTTAATCACATTATCATCTATATCCTTCCAGAATTGTAATTTAGAACAGACCAATTTCTCACTACATGTGTTAATTTTACAACATTAGTACTTGTGCAGATGCTGTAAGATACATCCACTGATATGTCTTTTTAATGACTTCCAGCCCATTCAGGGCCCTGGCCTTTTATTCAGCTCCATAACCATTTTTCACAGACGGTAGGACTCCTTGGACGAGTGATTAGCTCGTCTCAAGGCCTCTACCTAAACACAGGACAACACAAACACAGAATAAACGCATACACACACCAAACATCCATGCCTGAAGTGGGATCCGAACCCACGATTCCAGCGTCCGAGGGAGCGAAAACAGTTCATGCCTTGGAGCGTGCGGCTACTGTGACCGGCCCACTGATGAGTACCTTACCTTAAATATTGTATTTTTAATCTCCTACTGATGAAGGTCGCATGTGGTCATGTGCTCGAAACAGGTATTGGGCACTGTGAACTTGCTGTAAAGCATTACATGTTTAATTCTGGGTTTTGGCGATGTTTATAGTTAATTAATGTTATCCTCCAATTTTCATGTTCTAAAAGTTGGGCATATACAATTTTTACAGTCAACGCAACAATACTTTAATATTTATTTATTTATATAGCACGTACTATATATTTCGGCCTCAAACGGGTCATCTTCAGGTGCTGCAAGATTTCATTACCGAATT
>NW_019734362.1:267813-281203 GCF_002891405.2 Cryptotermes secundus
TTTGTTTCACAATTTGCGGGAGGTATCCGTTATTCACCAACATTTGACTTACGATTTCTTCTTTTTATTTTCTTTAGTGATCTCATATGTGTTCATTCGGTTATATAAGTAGTTAATAGCCGATATTTTGTTCTTATATGGGCGACACGAAGTATTATGCAATATAAGATTGGTGGTGGTCGGTTTCCTATATATTTCAAAACTCAGTTCATTTGGTTTTTCTTAATCGTTAAGTTGAGATAGTTTATTCTATTTTGGGTCTGTTGTTCCATAGTGAATTTAAGCTCTGGGTGGATAGCATTAAAATCCTCTAGCATATTGGTGATGTTTGCTTTCTGTTCTTTATCTAGTATTAGAATGTCATCCACATGTCTATAATAGTCCGTAATTTTATGTCTGTTCAGAATGTCAGCGATGAATGTGTGTTCTAAGTGTTGTACATTTACTTCTGCTAATGTAGCCGATGTTGGGGCCCCGGTCGCTAAACCCTCATTCTGTGTGTAATATTGTTCGTTAACCGGTACGTAATTTCTCTCTAATTCGACATTCAAGGGGTTTAATATTTTTTTCTTTCACTAATACTTTCACATCATTCCTGCTCAGTACTTCGTTTATTGTATTTTTAACATCTGTTATTGGGATATTTGAGTATGGATAAGTGTATGGATTGATGTACTTCAGTCTTTTATGTTGAACGCGTACGGTAAATGTAGGGTATCTTGTAATAATAAAGTATTGTCAGTGCTGACGGTAAAAATTGTTTATGTTTATTAGTTACTATAGGATTCTGACGATGGTGTATAACACACTAATATATTGGGTTTTTGGACTTTATCCATCGTCCTGGTTTTTAAGATAACTAATAAAAACACGACGTTTCGGAAACTGGATCTGTTTCCGTCCTCAGGTGAAGGAAAACACCTATTCTGTTGGGTCCGTTAGAAAGAGCTCTGAGGACGGAAACAGATCCTGTTTCCGAAACGTCGTGTTTTTATTAGTTATCTTAAAAACCAGGACGATGGATAAAGTCCAAAAACCCAATATATTAGTGTGTTATACACCATCGTCAGAATCCTATAGTAACTAATAAACATAAACAATTTTTACCGTCAGCACTGACAATACTTTATTATTACAAGATACCCTACATTTACCGTACGCGTTCAACATAAAAGACTGAAGTACATCAATCCATACACTTATCCATACTCAAATATCCCAATAACAGATGTTAAAAATACAATAAACGANAGTTCCCAGGTATTTAAATACCGAGTCATTCCCAGATATTTTACATGCATAATGACTCATACTGATAACTCTGATTAATGTTCATTTTCATGTATTTAGATTTACTTACATTCACTTATAAATACATTTATTACTAGTCACAAAGTGAGTTCCTGCTTATCTTATGTGTGCCTACTTATTCTACACCAGCAAATTAGCAACGTCAGCATAAAAAGTACTTAATTATAAGCCATTTAGTTCTTGCCTATATGATTCTCTTAGCCCCTCCAGATGGAGTACAAATTTTCAGCTTTCTAATAGAAGTCACATTCATGAGCTTGATTTATATCTATCTATACATATAAGAAAAATTTTCTTACCGGCACAAATGAATATCAACTCAGACCAAACGAGGGTTTTGTGTGACGATGTGTATCACAGAACAAATGAACGTGTTTGTACTGAATGATTCCAAAATGGACACTGGTGTAATGGACGGATAAAAGTCCGGTGAGATATTGTTTGAAATGGTAACTGAAGATAAGATGCTGATAATCATACGAGATTTGTAGATATTGTACGTACAGGAATAGAGATAAGGATAACATGAAGCGCAAAGCTAAGAGTACAGGGCTATTTCACATGTTTCATCATACAAAACTATTAAACAAGGCTTGCTGAACGTCGGTAAAAATCACTTTATCCTTAAGAGTGTGTAAGGTTCAAATTTCCATGCAACAATTTCTAGCAAACCACGGGGTATACATTCCAGATAAAAGATGTTCTTACAGAATTTCGGCGTTTAGGAGAACCGCTGAGCCGACAACAGTGGCGTCATGGTTTAAGGCATGAACTGTCTTCTCTCGCTCGAACGTTGGTATCGTGGGTTCGAATACCACTAGAGGCATGGATGTCTGTGTGGGTTTATTCTGTGTTTGTGTTGAGCTGTGTAACAGGAGCGCTCGGCAGCACACTTTAAGAGTTCCAGTTCACTCCAGGAGACCGGAGGTCTTAGTTGGAGGGAACTCGGTCTGTTGGAACGAAGAGAGAGAAGAAAGAAATGCCCTCCGTTAATTGGAACGAAGTAGAATTATGGGGGGAAATTAGATTAATATTCACCAAACACAATTCAACAAAGCTGTCACGACAGGTCTACGCCAGCAAATTACTATGGGAATGACTAATATAGCACTTACGTATGAACACTGGATCTATTGGAGACAAAGTACGAATTTCAACTAGGTCCTGTTGCATTCGATAGAGGTGCAAGGTCGTGCATATCGGCAAATATATCAATGCTCTTTCCATTGTTGAACCTGTGTCATAGGAATATGACAGCAGTGAGCACGACAGATGGATGGAGTCAGAAGGAACTATCACTTCACTCAACAGGTGGCAGCGGTTCGGACAAACCACTGTCAACTATTGAGTGAAGAAATCCACGCACTGCTGAAGTAACAGGGGGAAAACTCATCATTTGATATAATGCAAATATGGGGGGGGGGGGGGCTGGCATGAGTCCTGGAGAAGAGAGCCTGAAGAAATATCAGTGAACTGGAATCTGAATATTCTTGCCAAGGAAAAGGGACGTGTCATTTTCGCCTGCAATGGGAAGAAGGCTATCGATTTTACGCAATAGTCCAATGATACAGGAAGTCTGTTAAGTGTTTGGCATATTCTGACACGCCGTCACTATTAGATCGTTGATACAAAGGCCTTCAAACAAGTCATATATCTAGAGCCAGAGTTAGTTTTACAGAATCCTAGATAACCCACTAGGAGATATAGAGCCTATGAGTGAATCTCAAGAGTTTCAACGAAAGATTCACTTAGTACAAGACACAGATCTGGCTGTTGACCAATTGCAGCAAGTCATCACTTTGTCCTATTGTAATTGTCCAACCAGTACCACTAGCTCGCCAAATGAAGTGCCCCGATTGTATAAAGAGTTGAATCGGCTGATGATCAAAAAAGATATGTAACCAAGGGGACAAGAGAATGAAACATACTGTGACGAATATAACCATTGCTAGAAAAGGGATCGGTAAACATGTTCCCCAGGGTTACGCGTTCAGCAGTGGAAGGACCTGCATTTCTGGATAGCAGGTCCCTATGTACGTTTCGTACTAACGGAAAACCAGATAAAGAATGAGGAAATCTTTCAGATGGTGATTTATATTCAGTTCGCCTCGAAGTTGTAACAGGAGAGTTCAGATCCAGTGTGAAAGAGGTTCGAATACCCCCACAGTAGCCCTGCGAGTAATGGGAGGCGACGAAAAGAGAAGTCTCGAATCTGAGACAGTAAAATATGGTCACGAGTTTTACGGGTCTCGGACCCAAGAATGACTGCGCTGAGAGGGCCAGCAGCAATTGTAAACGATAGACCCGTCCTCTCATCGCCCACATCAACAGCCTTGCAACTGTCTGACAGTAATAAAAATCTGGTCGTAATTCCCAGATCAGTGCTTATTCCAAGATAGGTTGGCCGACGCACCGTCGGTCGTAACATAAGACTCAGACTCAGACTCAAGACAGCTCAGACTCCAATGTGGAGGCGGCCTCGGATGATCGGTACAACAAATTAAAAGGCTTCAAAATAGGCTCCTTCTGCAGCGATACATCGCTTCCAGCAAGATTTCCAGGCATCGAAGGCGTCATGGTAGGCCTCCTCCAGAATGTCCTTTAGAGCCTTGGTGCAAGCCTTTTTGACTTCGTCAACTGTCCCAAAATGATGTCATTTCATGAGAGTTTTCAAGCGCGGAAACAAAAGGAAGTCTGGTGGAGCCACGTCAGGACTGTAGGGCAGCTGGGGAAACGTTGGCACCTTTGAATCGGTCAGGAAGCGGGTCACGAGGAAGGTGGTGTGGGCTGGCGCATTGTCATGGTCAAGTTTCCAATCGTCCGCGTTGTCGGGCAGGATGCGATAAACCCTTCTTTTGAGTCTCTTTAGCACTTCCATGTAGAATTTGGCGTTGATGGTTGTACCATGTGGTACAAACTCATGGTGGACCAGCCCCCTAATGTCAAAGAACACAATGAGCACGACCCTAACCTTTTACTTGCTCATTCTGGCCTTCTTGGGGCGAGGGGATGCCGAGGAGTGCCACTCGACACTTTGCCTTTCTGTTTCGGGGTCGTACTCAAACACCCAAGTCTCGTCACCTGTGATAACATTGGCTAAAATGTGAGGGTCACTTTTACACAAGTCCAGAAGTTCTTGGCACGTTTCAACTCTGCGCGATTTTTGGTCGTCCGTTAACACTTTGGGCACCAGCTTTGCGTACACTTTTCGCATCTGCAAATTGTTCATCACAATCTCGTGAACGGTACTTTTTGGAGTGTTTAATGTCTATGTCTTTAAACGAACACTCAAACGACAGTCTGAGTTCGAAAATTCTCTCACACGCGTCACATTTTCGTCGGTGGTGCTTGTTGATGGCCATTCAGCGCGGGCTTCATCGCCGACCTCTTCATGGCCTTCTAAAAAGACCTTGTGCCACCGGTAGACCTGACGTTCCGACAAATAATCATCACCGAAGGCCGTCTTTATCATGGGAAAAGTTTCCACTGCAGACTTGCCAAGTTTCACACAAAACTTGTTAGCAATCCTTTGTTCCATGGAGCGCTGCATTGCGGCTTGCACAGGAGACAAAAACGAGTTTCACGGAAAAGCCTTTCGTCACTCTCAGGAAGTTCGGAGACGACTAAGCGACCGCGCGTTCATAAGCTGACTTCCACCACCACCGATCCCAACCGGTCTGAGAGCGCTGCGACGTATAGTCACTTCACAATAAAATCACTGACATTACTTTTCGGACAAACCCTGTACGCGTCGTAACAGGCGATGAAAAGAAAATCCAATGCCTGGGTTATGAACTGCGTCACCTTGTTCCAGGCGGATATAAATAGAGTAATCGGACCTTCCATGTTTGCGGAGTCTCGAGTTTGGACAGCAAAATGTGATCAGTCCCGCGGAAGTCGGGCATGAGAATGACTGCGCTGGCGAGGAGCATCAGCAATTGTAAACTATAGACCCATCATCTCGTCAGAGAGGATGTTACATAAGGACTATGAAAGCAAGTATTCATTTGAAAAAAAAAATGGTCGTGAGTCTCAAGGTGTTTGTCACCAAGACGAACTGATTGGCCGTAAACCGCCAGTCGTACAGTAAATCTGACTAACCCTGAGAGAGTTCAGGGAGTTCAGTTCAGGAGAGTTAGTTAGTTAGCTGGTTAGTTAATTCAACCATTCAGTCGTAAGATAATATAGAAGTTGAGTGGTCATCTGTCGAGTGTTAACCAGGAGACAACGGAAGCTGAAGGAGTGATCAATTCATAAATTAGAACCAATCAGTCACAGTGGAAGAGAAGACACTCGTAGTCCAGTAAAAAAATGGAGCGAGTCTTAGACGGTCACTGATTGTAGGATGTTATAATTTGTTGTAATTGTAATAGAATTGCCAACAAATCTAATCATCCTATCCAGAATCCCTCATATTTAGACACAGAACCCCAGACATGTAACATTTTGGTGCCAGAAGTTGTTACGATCATAAATACGTGAATATATATATGAGACCCTCCCCTGTTAGAGGAAATAAATTAGAAAATCCACAATATCTTCATTGAGGAGATACTGCCAGGAGATCGCTGATGTACAAGGCATGTCAGGCTTATGAATGTAATAGCACAGTCAACTAAGAAGAGTTAGGATAATTAAGGTAGGTGGTGGTCAATGGATGAGGAAATCAGGAAGTGATTTTCATAATCCAATTTCTAGATTCATCGATGACTGACAATACGAATGTTAGGCACGGAAATCTGAACTTGAACACGTGAAAACGCAGAAAAACAGTGAAGACTATAACTTGACAGGGAATATATTCTATCAATTGAAATTAGATGGGTTTTAGGCAAGTTTGAACTATTCAGATCAGAGGGAACAGATGAGATCCTACGTGCACTTTTGCAGAAACGGATAGAATATAAGTCCCACACCTTTGTTCTGTATTTAGAACATGTCTGGCATATGAATATATTTCTGTGGCGTGGAGGAAAGTGGAAATGACGTCAACACAAATACCCGGGAAATCGTGATATACTGAGACCATAGCTTATAGCCCCGTTAGACTTCCGTCTTTATGCTGAAGACGATGGAGAAGTTGGAGGATAAACAAATTAGGAACGGTGTATTCGGGGAGTATGCTGTGCAGCGAACTAATATGTCTGCCAAGATGGAAAATTCAATGCAAGTTCATTTTAAATTGCGTTAAAGAGCACTGCAAATACCGTCCAACACAAGAAAATAAGCCTTAGGGGATTTCCTACATATGGAGGAGGCTTCGACAGAATCTCTTGTTAGGCAAAGCACCAGATGCTGAAAGACATGGCTTCCAGCCCGCCATTTGCGGGTGGATCTTCTCCATGCTAGAAAGCAGGATTATCAGGAGCGATATTGATGGCGTCCATAGCTAGGTTTCGTCATCTCTACTGTGCAGTCTGGTCGTGAAAGAAATTACATATGGAATGCCGATTGTTATCGAGTAGGTTATTCGGGTGATACTGCAATCAGAATCAATAGGAAATGATGTCAGACATTGGAGAAATGTTCAAACATCTCTGGGTATAGCAAAGCAGTAGTGCGATTAGCCCTAATAAGAAGGTAATTCTGTAATACTCTTTGGAAAAGAGACTTGAAGGCGTTTAAGGAACAATCTCATTAGTGTAAAAAACTCAGCTGTCTGCTGAGGTTAATTACCTTGTGCTGATTTGTAAGCATCCGCTGGTTAAAGTTATGAACAAGATCTACAGAGCCTTCTGGACCTGCAAAATTACGTCAGGGAAAATTTGGGGACCGAGAGCGACGGTTTTATATTGGATATACACCAATATTACCACACACACATAGGCCTATGAGGCCTATGTGTGTGGTGACCTAGGCTAAATTCATAACTTGCTCAGATGAACTTAGCAAACTGCAAACGCTAGGTCGCGCCATAGCTCAAGCGGTAAGTCGCTGGTTTCCTACCGCGGCGGCCTGGGTTGGAGCCCAGGTCTGGTCACATGGGATTTGTGGTGGACAAAATGGCCCTGGGGCAGGTTTTCTCAGAGTACATCGGTTTCCCTTGCCAATCTTCATTCCAACAAATTTTCCATCTTCATGATCACCCGGGGCTGATACAATAGGCCAATCGGTGGCCGACGTGCCGAGTGGACCCAGCTGGACTCCATCCCCCACTATGTGAATTTAAATGTTTTAAAAAACTGCAAACGCTTGCCTGCTTGGGTGTTAATGGAGCAATGAGGACGGCTCCTATAGCTGCAGCGGTCCCATGATCTGGTTGCTGTTACTTAAGAACAGACATGAGGAGAGTTACGTGTGTTTTTTAAGTTTCTTTTCGAACTCATCTAAAATGTGATGCCTGTCAATATAGTGCTCTTCATTTGAGTATTAACTGAAATAAAAATTTAATTTTGAGAACTTTAAAATGGCTCCTTCTGCACGGTGTGTCTATATCCTAACGAAAACTCTTACAACTTTAACATACGCAAAAATTCCTTTGCTATACTGAGGACTCGGAATAGAAGCGTGTATTCGGGAACTGAATTACTAGAAGACCATGACATCCACAGTGGCTGATTTACTTCCACTTGCCAGATGACGACGGTAGAGACTCTGTCACAAAGCAATATTGCACAACAAGATTAGAAAGATAGAGCCTTGTGAAGAGGTACTTCTTATCAAGAGAAAGAATTCTGATGTACAGTAGATAGTCTACAGTGACAATCCCACATATAAGGATTATTTGAAGCTGCCACAATATTTATTGTAACCGAAGATTCATGATATCATTTAAGCCCGACCTTTAATATTTTCATTTTAAAGAAAGTTACAGTAGAACATGATAACTGATAAATAACTTTCCAGAAGTTTTGAATGAAACACCTAGTACGAATTTTTAAAGAAACGTTAACAAAACTTAAGATTTGCATTTATGTTCGAACACATCATGGTTTACATGCGGTGGGAAGTCATATAATTCCAATTTTTGTTGAAGTTTTTTGTTAATGTCCTCCGTGTGACATGTATGTAAGCTTAGCAGCTGATAAAACGTCGTTAAATAAATTTAAAAGCAATCCATGAGCTTCCAACTTTAGCGCCATACTGTGTATACTACAATTCCTAACTTCCTGAAGTGATTTATGAATCCAAGGATTAGAGCACAGAGTATACGAAATTCCGATATATTCAGTAGTTATCAAACTGCCTAGTGCCATCTCTGAACCTGAATATGCAGTTGCAAGGCTATCGGACTCCACGCTCACTGGGGACCGGAGTGCGTGGTTAGGCTTTACGGCTAATATGGTTGATTTTTCTAATGGTTTATTTATTCTGATTTATTTCTATATATATTCCTGGATTTCTTTAGGTTTGTATTTAGGGCTGAGGGGCTTCCAACGTCCATAACCCTCTTAATGCCTTGGGGGTCCAATCTAATGGCCTTAGACTTCACCATGCTGGCAGCTACGGTTTACTCACCAACACCGAGCGTACCAGGGAAGTGATGATACTGACACTAATATTTGGAACGGACTATACACAGTGTGTCCAGGTTCTGTTAGGACTGTGTTCATTAAAAATACAAGACGTGAATTATTTTCAAACTTTCACTCTTTTTATCCAAAATAGTCTCCTTCTGAATCACTACATAGCTGGAATCGATTGAAAAGTTTTCGGAAACAGTCACTGTACTCCTTTTGTGGAATCGCATTTAAAACTGCGGTACATTCCCTTTGGATGTCCTGGATGGTGTCGTGACGGTCTTCTTTCATAGCCAACTTAACTTTTGGGCACAACCAGAAATCTGCTTGAGCCAAATCTGGCGAATACGGAGGATGATCAAGGACTGTGATCCCTTTTCTGGCCAAAAAATCGCGCACGATCTTCGACTTGTGGGGTGGGGCATTGTCGTGGAGGAGCAACCAGGAACCTTGCTCCCGATGTTCACGTCAAATTCGAAGAATTCTCGCCCACAAACAATTGAGGACTCTGAGATAATCAGAATTCATTCTTTGACCTTCTGGCAGAAATTCCTTATGAATGATTCCTTTGGAATTGAAGAAAACTGTTAACAGTGTCTTTACTCGACTCTTTTGCATGCGCATTTTTCTTTGGTTTCGGCTTCTTTGGGCTCAACCACGCTGCACTCTGCCGCTTTGTGAGAGGCTCATATTGAAAACACCGTGTCTTGTCACCAGTAACAATCAGTTTTGTAAATTTTGTTTCTCTTTGGGCCGACCGTAACATGTCTTTGCAATGTTCCACTCTAGCATCTTTTCATCCCCTGACAGCGCGTGCGGTACAAACCGCGCACAGACCTTCTGTTTGCCCAAATCCTCGGTCAAAATTTTATGCACAGTACTTCTGGGTATTCCCAAAAACTCCTCGATGAGTCTTGCAGAAACACATGTGTCTGATGCAAGGATTTCTGTCACTTTTTTCATATTTTCTACAGTGCGACTTGTTCTCGGCTTTGATGCACGTGGAGCGTCTTCAATGTCCTCCTTGCCGTCACGAAATACAGCATACCATCGAAAAATATTCGAGCGACTCAACCATTCACTACCGTACACACTTTTCATAATTCTCCGGCTGTTTTCCCTAACTTAAACAAAATTTGATGTTGGCTCTCTGTTCAACCGCCATTTTCCGACGAGAGTCAGAGCAGTACTGTTACATTCAAGGCCAGAACGCATCATGCAGCGATGCTTGCGCTTTGAAATTATAGACAGCCACAGCTGAAATTTCAAGAATCTTAACGCCAAGATTCGCCAACAGAGGGCATTGCAGGGCAAAGAAAAAGAGTCCTAACGGATCCTGGACACACTGTGTAAGCTAAAAGGAACTGAACCAGGGACAGTTGTATAATCCGGTGATGGCTGTAACCTACGACAAGCAGGCGGGCCGAAGCCACCTGAGCTTACCCCTACAGGCTAGCACCGATTTACCGATGTTGCAACACTGGTTAAAGGTGGAATGTAAGGATTACAAAGGATCCTCAGCGTACGTTGGCACCGTTAGGTTTCAACTGAGGCACAACCGCCGGGAACACACGGTCTAAGCTGGAATCCTCTTCTTTGCTTCTCTTTGTCTTCAACGTACGGGGCTGGTTGTTCAGAAACGTAAGCTGTACGATGTCTTCGGGCTCCCGCGCTGGCCAAGAGAGCAGGCCTGGCTTTGGTATACGACCTTCCTGCCTGAAGTCTCTCCGAGAACTCACAGACAAACTCAGTCAAAGTCAAAGTCACATTGCGATTGTCGGTCAGTCAGTCAGTCAGTCCTCCACACGGGGGCACAGACTAACTCTAAAATTGTCCCGTTCATAAACTCTCGGCATGGACCGCGTAGAAAACACCGCTCCTCAATGTTGTAGTTCAATTGTTGCTTGTTAAGAATCTGCTGCCTCGCAGCGAGCTTTGTTTCGTCGTCGTTGCCTAGCAACGGGTCTCTACATGCTATTGCAGTCGCATGGCAATTGCCATCTCGAAGAATGTCTTCTAGTGTACCGTAAATGCGAAAAGTATGGTGGTTATCGTCATAAAATGGGCATTTAATTGAGATGTGTTGTAACTTAGAGGTGCTTCACAGTGAGCTGACGCTGGTGCTTGTTCACCACGTAGCAGACATCTGTCCGTCAGACGAATGTGACAAGTGTGGTGCCGTGCTGGAATGTCTTCCTTCAGGATGGCTCTAGAGGAAGGTTTTCATGCCTACTCTGGTGCTTCTACGTCTCGCAGCTTCTTCCCGTGCGTGTCTTGTCACGCGGCATAAAATGCGCTGTGAAGGTACGTGTGGATATCGGTTACCATGGGTCTGCATTGGGGTTGGAGTTCCTCTGCATCTGCTTGGGATAAATGGAAAGTGTGCTTATTATGGTATTATGTAAATTTTGTTCTTCTTTTATGCATAAAAATGGCCGGAAGTTAGACCTTCTTGATAGCTCTTTGTGAAAGTCTTCTATTTCGAATTTTAGCAACATCTGTTAAGCGGTTTATAGTATGTATTCACGTGGTATAAGTCAATTTATGGGTTTATGTGAACCAGGCTTCATTATGGGTAAAAATGGCTGAAAATCAGACTTTCTCTTCGGCGTTTAGGGAAAGTTTCCTATATCGACGTTTATGAAAGTCTGTCAAATGGTTTGAGCGCTGATACTAGGTGACAGACTTAATGGACAAACGGGTAGGTAGGCTTTCAATAGAATACTCCTCATGGTCAAAGTCAAAGAGTCAAAGTTACAGTGCGACTGACAGTCAGTCAGTCAGTCAGTAAGTCTTAGTGCCGAGCCCCAGTTATTATCATTTGACAGTTACGGTCTTGTTTCTGTGGGGCGCCTTCTCTCACGAGAGGACGGGTCTGTCTTTTGTACATGCTGCCGGCCCTTACTAGCGTAGTATTTCTCGGGTCCGAGTCCCTTTGGACTCGTGACCATATCTTACTGTCTCAGATTTGACACTTGCCTTTTCGTCACGGTGGAGGTATTCGACCCCGCCTCCACACGGGTTTCACCGAATACTCCTCGGCTGGTGTCCTCGTTATATAACCCCTTGGCATGGACCGCGTGGAAAACGCCGTTTCTGACAGTTCTTCTATTGTCGTATGTGTATCCGTTGTGGCGGGAACATGTTTACCAAACCGTTCCCTAGCAGTGGCCGACTATTCTTGCTTACAAAAATCTGTTGCCTAACAGCGAATGTTGTTTCATTGTTTCTTTTTTTTCGAGGTCGCTATCCAGCGACGGTTCTACACGCTATAGTACTTTAAAATCAAATACCAATAATTGAATTATACATCAATTTTATTGCTTCCGTGATAAAATGAATGATTAATATCATAATCGTAAGCTGACATTACTAAAAAGTGCAGGCCATGACCAATATGAGAAACCTGACTGATGATTTTAAAAATATTTACAAAACACTGTTTACATAAACGCAAAACTTTGATTTAAAACAAACTGTAGAATTTCTCATTAAGGAATAGTTCAGAAGAATACAACCTATTATAAATTGAAGTACCATACCGACGCAGGATTCTTTTTGCCACTGGCATCTGCCATATAACAGAATTGCATAGTCTGCCACAAAAATGTCTGCTGTGAAACTGTGAAAGCTATCATACAATTTAATGACAGACTTAAGTGGTGCATTACGGTTATAAGGCCATGGTAACTCCGTGTGTAAATGGCCTTAACCCTGAGATGCACTACAACCCACTAGAAATGAACAAATACAAATTTGATTTGTTTCATTCTTGTCTCTCACACTAATATTATGAAAAAGCTAAATAGTTTCGCTCAGCGTGACTGGTTAAGATTTTCTTACTTCAATTATTCACGCCCTTATATGTTTCAGTCTTCAGGGGGACACTTTTACATCAATATAGTTAGAAGCCACTATTACAGTACATGTTCTAAAAGTTAAAACAACACAGGGGGCCACAAACACATACAGGACAACATTAAAGAACCTCCTTCTCAAGAAAGACAGGGTGGCACACATTCGGCCCCCGTCAAAAGAAATAATAAGAGAGACAACACGAACCAGCTTGGTTTACGAATTCCAATAGAATCTTAACAAACTAACTATAAATATTTTGAAGTATTGGAACGGCCGCTGTAGTTGTAAAAACTTTAGATTTTACAGCCAATTGTATATTATTTGTACAGGGTGTCCCAGGAGGAATGTGCCAAACTTCGGGAGGGCGTTCCTTATCTTAAAGTATGCCGATATAACCCAAAACACCTATGTCCAAAGTTGAACCGTTACGGAGATTATGGCCAGAGAAGTGTGAAACTTTGACCGCTGTTACACACTTGTTGATTACAAAATACATATTAAAACTGGCAGGAATATGTGGTTTCCTGTAATGTTAATAATGTACGTAACATCAAACTAACTTGTGAGTAACATGAAGCCATAAAATTGAAATACAAAATACTCGCTCGCCATGTCATAATTGTCCTTAGGTTTTCAATCACTATACATGACACATGACTGGCAAGCGCTGACGTAACATGGCTGACTGCGCATACTGGTATAAACAGACTACGTAACTGTATTAAACGTACATTCACGGAAAATCTCTTTTGGAATTTCGT